>NC_086194.1:120726630-121026769 GCF_035770615.1 Melospiza melodia melodia | reverse complement strand
AACAAACCACAAAGAAAACCACTCAAAAAAAAAAAAAAAAAAAAAAAAAAAAAAAAACCAAAAAACCCATCAGGAAAGAGCTGTGTGAGGAAGACGGCAAGGCACAGAGAAGGGCTACCCAACCTTTTGGATGCTGTCCCTTCACCGAATCACAGAGCCACAGAATCAGTTAGGCTGGAAAAGACTTCTGAGATCATCCAATCTAACCCATGACTAACACTACCATGTCACCTAGATCATGGCACTAAGTGCCACATCCAGTCTTGCCTTAAACATGTCCACTGCCTCCCTGGGCAGCCTGTCCCAATGTCTCATCATCCTTCCTGTGAAGAAATTCTACCAAAGAAGAGCTGTGCAGCGCAGGGGTGCCCATCGGACCGGGGGCACGGGGAACAGGGCACGGGGAGAAGGTGCCGCAGCCGCGTTTGCTGACCTGGCTTTGGGCTGAGCCGCACACCAGGGACGGGAGCTGCCGCTGGGGCAGGAGGACCCCCCGGGACCCCGCTGCCGTCGGGGACAATGCGGGGCCGGTGTCTCAGAGCGGGGCCGGTGTCACAGAGGGGGGCCGGTGTCACACAGCGGGGCCGGGGTCTCGGAGCGGGGCCGGTGTCACAAAGAGGGGCCGGAGTCGCCCAGCAGGGCCGGTGTCACACAGCGGGCCGGTGTCACACAGGGGCCGGTGTCACAAAGAGGGGCCGGAGTCGCCCAGCAGGGCCGGTGTCACACAGCGGGCCGGTGTCACACAGGGGCCGGTGTCACACAGCAGGCCGGCGTCACCCAGCGGGGCCGGTGTCACCCAGCGGGCCGGTGTCACACAGGGGCCGGTGTCCCACAGCAGACCGGTGTCACCCAGCGGGCCGGTGTCACCCAGCGGGGCCGGTGTCACCCAGCGGGGCCGGTGTCACAGAGCGCCGGTGTCACACAGCAGGCCGGTATTACACAGGGGCCCGGTGTCACCCAGAGGGGCCGGTGTTACCCAGCGGGGCTGGTGTCCCACAGCAGGGCCGGTGTCACGCCGCTGACCCGGTGTCCCACAGCGGCGGTATCGCGCCCCGGTGCCGAGGGCGGTGCCGGGCGGGGGCGGCCGCGGGCGGGCGGGGGTGCGGAGCCCATAAAGCACCGCCCGGTGGGACGGCGTCTCGCACAGCCGGGCTGGGCGGCGGGACAGCGGGTGCACGGCGGGACAGCGGCTGCAGCCATGAGGGAGATCGTGCACATCCAGGCGGGACAGTGCGGAAACCAGATCGGGACCAAGGTGAGACTGAATGGGAGCCGCCGCCTGCCCACCGCTTGCGGAGCCTCTGAGCGCCCGGGGGACGCGCCCGGTGGTCCCCCGGGGCTGTTGGAACCCTCGGGGCTGCTGCACACCGGGGCCTGTGCCGGGCCAGCCGCCCCCGCTCCCATCGCCCGCGTTGGATGCCGCTGCCGAGCGGCGCCGGGCGCGCCCGGGGCACCGCGCATCGCTCCGCGCCCCGTGACCATAAAAGGCCTTGGGAAGCACCGAAACCAAACGGGACAGCTTTTAAAAAACTGCTTTTAAAACTACTTTTCTGTTTGAGCCGGCCCGGCCGCGGTTGAAGGCGGGGGAGGGCGGCAGAGGCCGGGCGGGCCCCGGGGCGCGGAGCCGGCGCCGCCCGCGGGGTTCGGATCCCGGTGCCCGCCCGGCTCCCGCTGCTGCTCGCGGGCCGGGAGGGGCGGCGGGCACGCCTGGAATCCGGCAGCTGCCGCCGCCCGCCCCGGCCCGGGCTCGGCAGGGAAGTTCCCAACCCGCTTCTCGCTTTTCCTCCCTCAGTTTTGGGAAGTGATAAGTGATGAGCATGGCATTGACCCAGCCGGAGGCTATGTCGGTGACTCAGCGCTGCAGCTGGAAAGGATCAATGTCTACTACAATGAATCATCTTGTAAGTGTGGGATGGGGACCGGGAGGGGTGCGGGACAGGGGGCTCCCTGGGAAGGGGCACAGGAATCAGAAGACGACGGGCCCATAAAGCCATATTGCACATCTGGCCACGCTCCTCACATGCCACCAGCCCCTCCAGCTGCGCCCAGCTCAACAGAAAATGTTATCTACTTTCTTACAAAGCATTAAGATGCCTGGGTGCTATCTCCCCAGACACAGAGAAGTGGCACAAGAGGCTGTCCTTGGGGCCTGGAGGTGGAGGCTTGTTTATTGTTTAACATTACAGTAGGAGTTTGTTCTTCAAATGTGTGATTACTTCACCAAATGCATTTCTTCAATTACTCCAAATTAAACTGTTGGTTACACAAGCCCACACCAGTAGTACTCTCTCTTTAATTTTCATGAATGAGAGGGTTGGGCCACAGGTAATAGATAACTGTTTCATTAATGAGATGGCAAAAGGCATCCAAGTCCTCAGAGTCCTCTGCTGTTGAAAGGTGTTAACGGTGTAAAATGGGGATCTGGAATCATGAACCTGCAAGTGTAAATGTTTCATCTTTTGCCCACTGGGGTTAATTCATATTATTTACCTGAGTTTTCTTGAACAAATTCAACTGGACACAGATTGTTTTGTGCTTTGTGGTAGATGTGCTGACTACTACTGTTTGCCATGTACACCAAGCAGCTCTTTCAGCAGAGGAGAATTCTTCAAACACAAAAGCTTGTGGATAACTTGAACATAAGCACTTCCTCACCCTGATTTTATAGAAAAGATTACCTACTTTCTTAAAAAGAACAAGTAAACCATTTTTTTCTCATCAGAAACTCCCTAATATCTCTTGCTAATTAAGAGTTTACAAAATGTAAAATCTGTAGAGTCCAAATTACGTCAGGCCTGTTTCCCAAGCTGAATTGATTTATTCCTATGGAGGTGGGTTTTTCACCTCCATGACTTTCTGTATAGGAAGTACTTACATAGGTATGAACTATGTGTTAGACTAACAATATGAGATGTAATAGATTTGCGTATTAAAAGCTATAACTGTGCTAGCTTATTTCTGAGCACTAAGGGCATGCTTACTTTGTGTTGTAGCCCACAAGTTTGTACCAAGAGCAGTCTTGCTGGACTTGGAGCCGGGAACCATGGATAGTGTGCGCTCTGGTCTTTTTGGTCAGCTCTTCCGGCCCGATAATTTCATCTTTGGTATGTGGATGTTTCTCTGTAAAAAACAGACTTCTACAACAACTGTTTGATTACCAAGTGAATGGTCAAAAAGCATTCAATCTCCCTGTTCCAAAGGGATCCTACTGAGAAATCCTAATAGCTAACAATGGAATTGCAATTATTATGTAAGCCAGTGAAAACATCCTGTTAAGTGAAAAAGTAATTCTTTTGTTGATTATTCCTTCGGTTAGCAAACTGCTGGAAGTTTCCTATAGTATTCAGAAAAGTACATTTGCTTTCCACACATATGAGCTCCAGAGAAATCCTGAGGCCAATTCTTTACAACAAAATGCACAGAAATTCTGCAGAAAATGGAGGGGGGAGGGAAAACCTCAACCACAAACCAACCAGACTACCCTTCACTTAAATTCACATTAAATGCTTGAGTACAGAATTGTTTTTAGGCTGTGTAATTTAACTTTTTCAGTATATCCTTGCAGTGTAGTAACAGTGGAAGAGGATAATCTGTAATATAGAAAACACAGATGCAGTCACAGTTACTGGGTTAGTTTCTAGCATAATGAGGAACAGTCTGAAAGTATGTGGGGATGTTCTGGTTTTGCAGTGTTCTTGCCGAGGGTTGTTGTTACTTTTACTGCTTTACTTTGGACTGCTGTAGAGTACTTTGCACATTACCCTTTCAGAGCATCTTTATGGAGCACAGAAGCTTTGTCAGTCCCTTTGCACTAAAGGAGGAACAGCATGTGGAAGTTAAGTGAGCCACTTGCTGAAACGGGAAGTCTGAATGAAAGCTACCATGAGAACTTTCATGTCCTTTTCGTTTCCAAGTCTGCACTAGCCACAAACACAATTTCCCCCTGACAAGGCAAGCTTAGGTTGGAACTCAGTTTGGTACGTTGTGTTAACATAAGGAAGGAACAATGCCAGGGACAGACAGAGGAAAGATAAACATAGTTTGAGCAGTATAAAACAGATGTGGGTTGTTGAGTTGGACAGGGGAGTGAAAAAGCCATACAGAGCTCCTTTAAGAGGAACTTAAAACTTTCATGCCATCCATGCTGTTCTCCTGTAAACTCCATGACAGTGATGTCAAGGGTCTCTTCCAAAGGAGCTGTAAAGTACAACACGTAGCTTAAGGAGTAAGCTTAGGGAGAAAAGCCACAGACATAGGCAGCTTTATGAAGTCTGTTTCTGTGTTCAGGTATTTCCTTTCATTCCCTTTCACCTGCACGAACCACACAAGCCCTCTGAAAGTGAATTTTCCTGACCTATGGAAATACCTGAACTGGAGCTTTACAGTTTGGCACAACACCAGTAAAACCAGAGCAAAATCAATTCAGAATGTTTTCTACAATAGCCCAGTTTGCTGTACTCCCTTCCTGCCGAGATAACAATGAACACACAGCATGTGATCGACTTGTATCTGGCAGAGGCCCCTGCCAGCATCAGGCACTGTCCTCCCAACCTGCTGAATAATGTAGAATGGCTGAGCGCTGAAGTACTGAACTTCTGTGTCAAAAGCCAACAAAGCATTTTGTTTTCTCTTTTTAAAATCTGGCCTGGGCCCACAAAGGATTTTGTGGCAGGAGCTGGCAGTTCTATACTTGCTGTAGCCCAGGCTATAAGGGCTCATTCTGATGAGGGTGTTTTCCACCTCTGCTTGTATGAACCTGCATGTGCCCACATCTCCACAGCAAGTAGCCAGGGATCATCAATCAGGATTTCATGCAGGTGTATTGAGTACATGGTCACACTCCCCAGATACAGGAGGTTTATATCAAACCAGCAAGAAATTTGAGATGGACACAAAATAATCCTTCTACTTTAATGTCTGTGCTGACAAGGCAGTGATTTAAAAGGTGAAGAACTGCAGGTGGAGCAATCTTGCTGTATGAGAGCAGTAGGCCTCCTGGCCTTCTGACTGGACACAATTGCCCACCAGGAGCTGCTGTGAACTCTGATGTGCCTCCTCCAGTTAACCAGTTTTCATTTGTACATTTTTGCATTTGTCATTCTTTTCTTGTGTACACCCTTGGTAGATTTGCTACAGAGATACCACTCCAATTTAATTTGTATGAACTGATGGACCAAAAAATAACTGTCCAGCAGCTAAAGGCAAGTTCTGCAGCAGGGCTGTTCACATCAGGCTCCTAAGTGTTAATGTGCTACTGAGCTCTTTTACCAAGTTTGTCTTATATTTTGAGCAGTGAAGAGAGTAGAGGAGTGAAAGAAGATTGAAACAAGTGCCATTTTAGGGAATAAAAATAAATTGACTCTTAGACAAATGGCTTCTCTGCATGTGCAGCTCAACCTGAACATGTGTGATAACCCTACAGTGTGTTGGAGGAAGAAATATTCATAGAAGGACCTGGAGGTGCCAGGAGTGCAGATAAGTTGTGGGATTGCTTCATACAGGCTTCTTTAAATCCTGGCAGATGACAGATGGAGGATGCTGGAGCTGGGCTTCTAGGATGGGCAGAAAATTTGCCAGATCCTGAGTTTTGTGGGCACAGGCTCATTTTCCACCCAGAAAGTTTAGCCCCAGTGAAATTTGATAATTTCTATGTGTTTGCATTAGATTTTCAGAGGTCAGGTAGGTAGGCACATGAAAATTGGAGGGCCTCCAGCAGAGTTTCACAGGATTGTGATCAGGATTTCCAGATTTGTGGCAGCCTTGTCAGGGCCATGGCACCTCAAGACTATATTGTCATGGGGCTGGAGCTTCCAGGGCATGTTTACATGCTCTGTTGTGGTAGCCTTACAGTGCTGTAGAGCCAGTGGTTCTGGAAGTATTAGATAACTGGGTGTAGAAGCAGGAAATCACCAGTGAAAATTCTGGAGACCCCAGGCACATGGCTGGCCATGACTAGTGGATGGAGTGTAGATTTGCCACAGGAGTAGCTGATACTTGTCCTAAAATCAGAATTTATGTCCATTAGGAGATAAATGCCTTCTGCTTTTTGGAGAGTTGTCTGCTTGTTTGTGTGCATCCTGGTGTGCTTCCCTATCCATAGTAGGGGATCTGCTGAAGCAGGCTGCAGGTGTTACAAACATATTTAATTCTGGAAGGATATTACTTTGTGCTTTGCCCAGCTGGACAGGAAGTGCTGAGGTCCCTAGGCTCAAAGAGAGAAAAATATAGCAATATACAGAACAATGCATTAGGTAACCAAATACACCATGAGGAAACCAAGCATTTATGCAGTGCAAAAAAGTACAGAGGATTTCAGAAGTGCCCCAGCCAGCAGTTTCCCTGGTTCCTATGTTTGGCACCAACATGGTGCTGTGGGAATTGAAATGAGAAATGGTAATAGGAAGGGAGGGAAAGGTCTTGGAGAACAGCACAGAATTTGCCAGCTCTATAATTAATTCTGAAAGCATCGCTCAGTCTGAATACCACTCCCAGGAGTACCCTAAGTGAGTTCAGTGGCACAATGTGTGTGTGTAGTAGACACTGAGGAACAGGAGTAGTAAAAAATTGATTGCCCAATTTAATCCTCCTCATGATCTAACCAATAACAAAACACTGACAATAGCAAATGATCCACACTGTTTATCTTAATAAACTGAGTGGCACATAAAACGAGAAGGGAAGCCTTGGGAAGAAAAGAATGGACTCATCACTTTTCTGAAATATCAGTAATCCAATTTTCCAAGTCCTTTTGCATATCCTGAAGGATAGTGAGTTTGTAAGGAAATCAGTAAAACCTAAAAGGCACTTAACTTCTAAGTTTTGGAAATAATGTCCCTGAAGTTTCTGTTGCTCACTCTTTTCATTCAGGCTAGGTAACCATGAATTTAAAAAGCTATTTTTCCTGATATAACAAGTTAAATAGGATTTTGAAGCCCAGCTTTATTCTTGAATGACAATGTTTTCTCTTTGACTCGCAAGAACAATCCAAGAACCTCTCACTTTCATTGAGATACATCTATCTGTGATTTAGCTTTGCATGCATGATAGTCCTTACAGACAGAAAGCATTTAAATATCAAACAGTCATCTTGTGTTTACAGAATATCAGGACTGGGAGTGTGAAAGTTTGCAAAACAAGGGGTTAAGGCTATCTTTGCATTTATGGAAGGAAAAATGACAAAAAGAAAAAAAACTAAATAAACAAAAAATCCAAAAAAAAACCCAACAAAAAAACTGCACACGCCCAAAGGCATTGATGAAAATTGCCAGAGACTATATAAAGTTTATGTTGATACTTAGAGATATTTATAGGCAAAACTGAAGAGCACAGTTATCTACCTGACAGATGTGTAGCAGCTTTTGTTACAGACGTGAGTCAATGTAGAGTGCAAATATCAAACCTTGCCAATAATTTTGTGTATTTTCTTTCCTTGTATCTCACTTTAGGACAAACTGGTGCAGGAAACAACTGGGCTAAAGGACACTACACAGAAGGGGCAGAGCTGGTTGACTCTGTTCTTGACGTAGTGAGAAAAGAGAGTGAGCACTGCGACTGCTTGCAAGGATTCCAGCTCACTCACTCCCTGGGAGGAGGGACAGGGTCTGGCATGGGAACCCTGCTCATCAGCAAGATCCGAGAGGAGTTTCCAGACAGGATAATGAATACCTTCAGTGTCATGCCTTCTCCTAAGGTTTCTGACACCGTGGTGGAGCCGTACAACGCCACGCTTTCGGTCCACCAGCTGGTGGAGAACACGGATGAAACCTACTGCATCGACAACGAAGCTCTTTATGACATTTGCTTCCGTACCCTGAAGCTCACCACCCCCACCTACGGAGATTTAAACCACCTGGTCTCTGCCACCATGAGCGGGGTGACCACATCCCTGCGTTTTCCGGGCCAGCTCAATGCCGACCTCCGGAAGCTGGCAGTGAACATGGTCCCCTTCCCGCGCCTTCACTTTTTCATGCCGGGCTTTGCCCCTTTGACGGCGCGGGGCAGCCAGCAATACCGGGCACTCACGGTGCCAGAGCTGACCCAGCAGATGTTCGATGCCAAAAACATGATGGCAGCCTGCGACCCGAGGCACGGCCGGTACCTGACGGTGGCCACCGTCTTCCGCGGCCCCATGTCCATGAAGGAGGTGGATGAGCAGATGTTGGCCATCCAGAACAAGAACAGCAGCTACTTCGTGGAGTGGATCCCCAACAATGTCAAGGTGGCGGTGTGTGACATCCCTCCCCGTGGCCTCAAGATGGCCTCCACCTTCATTGGCAACAGCACTGCTATCCAGGAGCTCTTCAAAAGGATCTCGGAGCAGTTTTCCGCCATGTTCCGGAGGAAGGCCTTCCTCCACTGGTTCACGGGAGAGGGGATGGATGAAATGGAATTTACGGAAGCAGAAAGCAACATGAATGACCTGGTTTCAGAATATCAGCAATACCAAGAAGCAACAGCAAATGATGGAGAGGAAGCGTTTGAAGATGATGAAGAAGAGATCAATGAATAAAAACATTAGGTGCAAGATTTTTTCCAGGCCAAGTTCTCAAATCTGGATTTCTGATAATTAGGCTTGTAAATCCATACTTACATTTAAAAAGCAATAAAAAAGAGAGAATGAATTTCAAGTGTTAGAAGGGCTCTTCAGAGTCTGTCTGGATCACTGAGGACACTCAGCATTGCTGGAAATTGGGCCATTTCTATTCATGAGACAAATGTAAGGCATTCAGTTAAGACTTTGGCCTAAGAGTCTGAATGTGGAGATTGCTGGTTTGGGATCTTTTTTCTTTAGGGCTGTCATCCCTAAAGCTGCAGAAGAGAAGATGTAAAATAGGCATGAAAATCTACAAATTAGAGCTGCACTATTGTCATCCAGTTATGAGTAAGAAAATCTTGTGAGCTTGAAGTATTCTGTACCAAATGTACAATGCTAAACTGCCAGAAACAAAATTTATTCATAATAAAAGAAAAAGTTTTTAGATATTCTGTGCAGTAACTGTTAACAGTGATATTTGATTCCAGTCCTCTAAAAATAAAATAAAAATTAATAGTACCCTCTCAAGCAGAAGTGTTCTGGGCAGTCAATGCTACATAAATACCCAATGAGCTGCAGGCTAGAGGCTGGATTTGTTTGATGTGACTTCATCACTTACTGCTGCTGAATAATCACAGATGATATCTGTGGTATATAGATGAATCTGATAGATGTATCTGATATATAAATTAAATCCCTCAGTTTATGATGTCTTCATCGTAAATCCCTGTGGTTTAAAGTGGCACCCCAATATCTTACTGGTCTTCCTGGATATCACCAGCTGTTAATGCTATTCCAAACTCTATTTGACCCAGACCATGTAGCTGAAATCCAGATATTCCACAGATCATGGTGGGACAGGGGACATAGGCTATGTGCCAACAGATCTCACTACCTGGGTTTGTAAGTTCACCACACCTACAGATGCTGTGCATGTCTTGCTACCAAGATAGATTAAAACAACTGGGCAGGTAAAGGTTAAAGTACAAGAGCATTTATCCACAATACTCAAAGCAGTTGGCAAAACGAAAGATGAACAACAGGTTTATCTGCCCCAACTAAAGCCAAGTCAGAAAGGTCTCTGCCTAAGCCAGCTGACAAAGTGACTGCTGGGCATTTGCCCTCTGTGCATGCTTTATGTTTCTGCTCATATCAATTAAACAGCCCTTCTCCATTAGAGAGCCTCCACCAGAGAACACTCTGTCTACTTGGAGTCTCTTATTTAGGCCAGTTCCTAGGCAACAAAGCAAGCAAACAAAGGAGAAAACCTCTGGAAATCCAAACTTTAAATGTTTCAAGAACTCTTGCTTTTTCTTCTTGCTTTCAGAAGCACTACCCAAGCAAAACTGTTGCTCAATACTTAAAAAGGCACTTTACAAACATAGTGAAATTTCCAAAGGTCTGCTTATCCTGACAAGATGATGCTTTGCTAGTTTGGGATCCAGGGAATGAGACAGTATTTTAGGAAGTATATAAACCAGGCAACTGCTAATCACAGAACCTGAAGCTGTCTGCCCAATGCTATTCCACACAGAAATGGAACTAATCTAGCTTTAATCAAGTACAAGTTTTTCACAGAAAGTGACTTCAGAGGTTGAGATAGTTGCTGGAACTTGGAACAGAGGCAGAGCTTGGGAGGGCCCGACTGATTGTCTTTAGAAGAATCATAGAGGAGACAGCAAAATCACAGGGCCATGTTCTTTGCTACGTCTAGTGATGTCTAAAAGATTTATGAATAGCCATAGAGCACCTTTAAATACATATTTTATAAATGTGAGATGTGGCTATATATTAATTACAGCATGAGATGAAGTTATAACACAACATACATTGAAGAGAATTAACTGTGCAGAACAATACAAAGCAAAATCCATTGGAAGTAAAGCCACTAAACAAAGTGAAGTTGATTCTTTGTAAATGGTTGACTATTTGCTTTGAAAGGGAGGAGGATGCCTTACAGGCTCAGAGCCTGCCATCACACAGCTGTGGCATAGGCTTTCCAATTAAAGTACTCGCATAGTTTCTGCTGAATGAAATAGCATTAACCATCTTATTGTGTGTGAAACTGCATTTTGTTGTAACACAGATTTCATAACTAAGTCCAAGTCATAAATTCTGGTATTTCTGTGAAAAAAATACTTTAAAAATGCCAGAAATCTTGGCATTGCTAAATAATGGAGTTGTTAACTTGGTGAACCAGCCTGTTCCTTATTGCGTTTCATACACTTGACTCAAAATGCAGAATGCAGACTCTGAGGCTGTGGAATTCAGCCCTCACAATGATCCTGCTTTGACTCACCCATTCTTGCACATGTGTTTACTTGCAACTGTTTGATGTGAATTTCTAGAATGTGTGGAGGTGGGAGAGGCAAACTAATGCTCTCTTTAGAAAAAAGAGACAGCTCTTCCATCTGATCCTAGGGGGGAAACCCCTCCCACCATAATGAACCCAGGACCCTGGAGCAGGAGGATCATCAGCTTGTGCACAAGCAGTAACAGAGCCACGGGAAGCACAAACACTTCCTGTTTCTCTTCAGTCAACCAACTCTAATCACCTTCCTTTCCTGAGAAACGACTGAAAATTGTTTTAGTAGCAAATTTAGTGAGCAATTCCTTCAGTTGCTCTTCCTTTCAAATAACTTCCCACCTTTTCCTTGGAAGCTTCTCTCTTATTTTGCAATCTCCATGGTGAGTCCCGCCTGGCTTTGTTACTCTTCTTCTCAAAATCCTCACCTGTCTGTTTTTCATTTCCCCTTTAGTTTTTCAGCCTGGTCTCTGGCTGACACCTTTTATTTATGTGCCTGGCCCATCATATTTTTCTCTTTTTTAACTGGCCTCAGAGCAGTTTCTATTTTTCTCTTTTTTGCACCTGGCCACAGAGCAGTATCTAGCAGCAGGCTGCCAGGACAAGCCAGACCCCAGGAGTCCTAGAAGTGCAGCTGCCACTGCTCAGACACAAACACATGTGTCAAGGCTAGGCTGGGGAGAAAAGATGGCAACCTACACCACTGACACCACTTGGAAGCTGTTGCCTGGGAGGAGGGTGTGGCATCAGGACAGAAACTGGAATCTAACTCCACAGGGCAGCAACTTTGCAAAGCCATCTGGACAAAGCCAGCAAATGGAGCAGGCCCTCAGCTCACAGTCAGGAGAGTCCTTGTACGTGCTGCCTTAACCATGTCAGGCTCTTGCTTTCTCTGCATCCCATGATTACTGCTCAGATTATGCTCTCCATTCCTTCTCTTGCACTTGCATCCCTCAGGAAAATGTGGTGAGCCCTTGGGAACAGAGTCAGGTTGGGAAAGAGGGTCTAGACTTGCTCCTTCTCCCAGCCTTGGGAGGAGCAGGGAACTCAACTCCTCCCTTGGTGCTGCACAAGCCCCTGGTAGCTGAAGCAGCACTGCTCACTGTGCTTGCAAAAATTCACCTGGCATTATTGGCAGCCACAGCACAGACTAAACTTGATTTTCTTGATTCATGTTCAAGCACCTGACATCCTAAATTTGGGAGCTGAAGGAGGCTAGCAATCCTCTTCAAAGAAGAAGGTTGGGTAAACAGCTTTTTTTGGTTGTTTTTCCCTATCTTTGATTCTAAAATCCCAACACTCTCAAATTCTGCCATTTTTGGCACAAAAGATTAAGACCTGCTAACGTAAGGCTAAGCAAGCAAGTTAAAACAGAGCTCTAAAACAGAGGCAAAGGTAAAGAAGAGGTAAGGCCATTTTCATACATCCACTAATTACATGCTGCAACTGAACAGGAGTGGAATTTATTAATAGACACCAACAGGGAGTAAGAGAAACCATCTCCTGCAGATGATTTTTTTCAGAGTCTGGTAGCACCATTGTGAAGAATCAGGTTAAGGGTTTGGGGGTTGGGTGGTTGATTGCTGAGTTTTCTGTTGGTTTTATTTAGCAAGGAATGAAGAAATGCAGAACTCTGACCTTTACTGTATAAGCCCAGCTACTCCTCAGCACGGGCTACAAACTGAATATCCCAGACAAGAAGTGTTCAGCTAAACTGGAGGATGAGAAAAGTACAAGGCATTAATGCAGAATACATAATAAACCACAACACTGGAGCATAAGCACAGAAATCAAGCACTGCTTTGTCATGTGTGCAGCATTTGAGTATTAATGAAGAATTCCACTATTGCAATAAATCATTCTAAACTTTGACTCCAAAAATTAGGGAAATTAAGTTTAGGTTTTTCAGGCTGCTTTCCTGTTTATCATCAATTCTTTAACAAATGCAGTAGAGAGAAATAGAAGTGTTTAACAACTATAAATACCCAGTAAACATGCCCAAAATAGCCATATTTGCTCTGTTTTCCTCATTCCTCTTCACTGTAAAGCCAGGTAACATCACAGATGGAAAAAGTTCTGTCATGAAGAAAAAGAAAATCCAAAAGAATAATTTCCATAAATAATTTAACTCAAATACATTTAGAACCAAGGGTCTAAACTTTCAGATAAACTTTTTCCTTTGTCATCCTACTGGTTTCCAGTATGTTGCAACATACAGATGGAATCAGTCACTAGTTATCCTTTTAACCTGCCCTCTGACTCATCACCCTTAAAGGATTTTTGGTCCAGCAGAGAAGATTGGTTCATTTTCCTCCCCGCCCTTAACCACCAATCCACCCATGCTTCCCTGTCTTCTGCTGGGATGAGGAGAAAGGCCATTAATTTTTGAACAGCTAAATTCTCCAACTAATGAATTGTTAGCAGAAGACAACTGCTAACATAGCTTTTCCCCCATAGCTTTTTGTTAAGCAAATGAGTATGAAACTAACAATCTCCTTTATCACCTTTGGCTTTGGTTGCTGTTTGTATTTGTGAACACAATCCTTTTACCCTATATTAACAGAGTTTTGCATTGTTCTGAATTCTATACCCAGAAACCAGCAAGAAAAAAAAAAAAAGGGACAGCTTTGTTCAGAAAAGTACTGTTTTTATTGACTCAAACTGTATTTACACATCACATTCATATGTTCAATAGTTTACAGAACTCTGTAAAAAACTGACTGGTAAAACTGCAGGAGCCAAACAGTTTCAGACTTAATTTAAGACACTGAACCATGAGTACATTTGAAGATATTTAAGAAAGTGTTCAGTTTTCACGGTCAACTTGGCAGTTCTCTGTAGACAAACTCTAAAATCAAAATGAGGTGAAGGGGAAAGGGTCAGATGAAAGAGCTGATAGTTTTGCAAAGCTAGTACTTTGTACAACCACATTTGACAATGCATTTTGTATGATTCTTTTTCTTTTTGGAAACAGGTCACATTCAGGTACAGTTTAGATAAATAATCAAAAAAAACCTTTTGATTTTTGTAAGCTTACAGATGTTTGAAAAAAAAAAAAACAATCAGTGCCACAAAATTTGTGCATGAATCTGAACTGTTCCAATGCTTCAGAGGCTCAGTTCTGGCATTCCACTGCAGCTCCAATTCCTTGTATGCTTCTCCAGCTGGCAGACAAAAGATGATCACCTTTTACCAGTGCACTGATGATCTCACACACGTACATCAGAAGCAGAACATCCTTATCTCATCCCACGAGATCACTCTTCCACCCATCACTAATACAGTTTGGCTGAATAAATATTTTTTCTTTTGAAGTACAAACTAGGTGAGTTTGTTTCTCTTCCAGAGTGCAAGTCACCATGGGCACACACTTCACAGTTAAAATGGCATCCCTCCTCTGATCTGCCTAGCGACCTGTTCATCTGTTGTCTCCTCTTTTTCTTTTTCACGCTCTTTGTTCCAGTCTTTAAGGCCTTCTGGTAGTGAAGTATCCTCATCCAAACTTCCTGTGCCTTCCACAAATTCTTCATAAGTAGACTTTTCTGCAAATGGTCTTGGGCCAAGCAACTCTAGCATGTCGCTTTTATCAAGCACTTCCTTCTCCAGCAGCCGCAGGGCAACCTGGAACAGCATAACAAGTTGTGTCACACACATCAAACACCTGAGATGGCTGTCCTAGTTGGAAGGGTTTCTTAAGGCAGTTAGCTTGGCATTGATTAATTTTGATAGAAGAAAAAGGTTGTTCAGAGTTCATCAGATACAAGATTCTTCTCCCCCCTTGAGCACTTTTAGGGAGCACAAATACAATTTTATTTTTAATCCTGCTTTTAAGACTAAGCAAAGTGCCCTCACTGTGGGTCACTGTTGCTTTTATTGTTGTTTCAGAACAGCAGCTTTTTGCTTCTGCCAAAAGGCTCTGGATGCAAGACATTGAGTGGTACATGAAAACAAGTGTTCCCTTCCAGTCAGTGGGGATGGCTCAATTGGGCTGCTGCTGAGTTACAAGCTCAAGAGCACCATAAAATACCAAAATACCAATATGTGAACACTGCACCAGGGGAGTTTGCAGCCTTGGGTCAGTGAGCTCATTGTTCAGCACAAACCACATTCAGCGATCTCTTCTGGGATGCTGACCTGCTACAACAGGATTTATGGAGCCCATACAAAATTGTCTCCTTGTCACTAAGCCTACTGGATGCCTGTCCTAGAAAATGATCCTTTTGCTGTATCAGGTTTTGTGGCATGAAGAAAGAGAATATGCACAAGCTGAATCTTGGCTGCAGTGAGGCAGATCATAAGCAGCCAAGGGACAGAACAGAAGAAGACAAACATATTTTTATTAACACTAAAAAGGAATTCAGAGAAAGGAAGTCATATGAATTTCCCTGGTTACAAGAGCTTCTTCTGCCCAACAAAATAGGGAGCCTGGTATTTAATCTTTAAGTTTGCCTATCACATCTACTAAACTCTATGTTAGCAGGCAGTCTCTTCCCTCCAACTTTCCAAATGAATATTGACCACATAAGCAGGGAGGGATGTTAAATCATGCTTGTGAGATGCTCAGAGGTGTTCCAACACAAAAGAAGGTTTCTCTTAAGTCTTGTGACACATTCTTAAGATTACATCAAATGGGTTTTGAGCAAACTTCCTCATATACAGTCTATTTTAAATCTAATTCAGTTAAATTCAGATTTTGGCTTACCAGCTGGAACTTAATAGCTAAAAACACTGTAATGCTCACCTTCTCCACTTCTGCTTTCTTCTCAGTCAGCAGATTTAATGTCCTTTCATAGGCAATGTTAATTAGTGACCGCACCTCTTCGTCTATCAACCTGGCAGTTGCCTCGCTGTAAGGTTTCTCCAAGACCATGTCTCCTTGGCGAGGGAGATCAAAGGAAATCTGCCCCACTTTTTCATTCATACCAAACTGAACAATCTGAAAGGAAAAAAATTAAATAAATAAAGGAGAGATAGCAAGAATTTAGGGTATGTTGAAGTAAATACGGCCAACAAAAGGGAGAGGAAGAATTTTGCTATAACCTAATCTTTTCCTGTAACATCAACCTTTCCCTGAAAATGCAAGTCTACTGAAGTTAACACACATGCATTGACTTTCACTTATTTCTTTTTACTGATTAAAGTGAAGGACACAAATAACACCATTTAAAAGTGGTTGCTAGTGGTATGCATAGTGCTTTGCTGTTTAAATTCTAAGATATTACACAAAAACCACTTCAGCCTTCCTTAAGCAGTAAAGCCCTTCTTTACCAGAAATAGAAATGTTTTGCCAATTCAAAATACTTCTGAAGTTTAGCATAATCTACTCACCTATAAAGATAAGCTGACTTAGGTACTAAAGCAGAGGGTCTTGAAGGTTTTTTCTATCAAGTCCAAAAATCATATGCTATTCCTCATCCCAAGACACTCCTCTACAAATGTCAAACAATTCTTATCTTGCTTCACTCAGTACTGAATACTGACTTGTCTGGTTGCCAAATGGGGATGTTTTAAGCTGCATTTTCCTCCAGCAGCGGCAGAAGCAAGTTCAAACTGCTATTTATTTATTCACTCCATGGCTACTATCAATTTGATGGTTACTAAAGTAGCACTTCTCAGTCTAGCAAGATCCACACAGGTACGACAACGAATATTTAGAATTCAAAGAGATCTCACCATTAGAACCAAGTCTCTTAACCTGCTTTCTTAATTTTGGTTGACGTGTATAGAAGTCTGTAAGTAGACTTATTTTATAAATTTAAAATTGAGCAAGAGTCACTGAAGATCTCATAGAATTAACAAGATACCATTACACATTGCCTTCCAGAACTGAGGCAACCAAAAGCACGCTTGAGAAGAGGAAGTAGGTGGGGTTTGGGGATAAGCATGCAGGGGAAGATAAGTGTACTCCAAAATGTCTCTTGCTCCTTGTGAGTGTCTTATGAGATGACACCCTTTGTCCTGATGCAGGAAACATAGCAACACACCTGTGTGTAGCCCATAGCTACACTTAGGTGAGTCATTGCATTGATAAGATTTTAAATTACTCATCTACATTAGTTAATATGATACACACACAAACCGATGTCTCAATTTCCATAGACTTAACTGACATCAAATAGTGCTTTCAAACAAGGTTGTCTGGATTTCAAGTGTGAATCCAAATTGAATCCTCACACTGGGCAATTGTAAATGTAGGATGATATGATCAAATCTGAGCACTAAATTCCATTTTAAAATAAGTATAACAACTCCCACATGTGATCCAATGGGATCAATGTGTATGTTCCTGTGGGCAGATGTAGGGCAGTAATTGAAGCCTAATGCACGGACTGCTGTTGTGAGACTGAAATGAAATAATTGGTCATCAGCATCTCTAAACAACACCATGATGCTTATTCATACAGTGTTTTCTGAAACAAGGCTTCTGAGGGATGCACCTGATGAAATTGCACCATAGCAGAATATTAGTCAGGTCAGAGATAAAGAAAACAGTAAAGGAAAAAAAGAAGTCTCAGTCAAGCCCATACCTGAGCATATGCACTCTGGGTCACCTTCTTCAAGTCATCTTGGGCACCAGTTGTAATTCTTCCAAAGAAGATTTGCTCAGACACACGTCCTCCCAGAGTCATGCACATTCTGTCCAGTAGCTGCTCTTTGGTATACAGATACTGTTCTTTGGGCAAATACTGAGCATAACCCAGTCCTTTACCACGTGGAATAATAGATACCTACAAAAAAAAGTAACAGTGCTACAACTAAACAGTGTCAAAAACCATAAAGTACTCTTCAGTTTGACTTATTTTTAATACCACAGCCTACACCATAGTCACCCTTGAGGTTTAATTCTGACATTATTTCCATTTACAGTTTTGCCCCCATTGTGTTCTATCCTTAAAAGCCCTGGCTAGCTCTAAATTGGGATAACAACTACTAGAATATCTGGAAAAGAAATGTTCATATCTCCTCTAAAAACTGCATCATATTTTAAAAACACCATTTTAATTAAAATCCACAATTTCTTGAATGTTATTGGGCATTATGTATTCTGTAACAGATACAGCATTAAGGAATTTCCACATTTACTAATGACCTTTTTTCCAGAAGTAAACCATACAATATTTTTAAGCCTGAGATGAGATGAAAAACACAGCTATGCAAAACTATGAATGTTAAAGCAAGTTTGGGAGATTGGGGTGCTTTTCCTTCTACATTCAACTTGTCATGCTGTGAAGCCAAAAGAAAGCAAATTGAAAGTTAAATATAGCTTTCTATATTCTTGAAGTATACCTGTGTAACCTGGTAAGAGAAACTTAAACCACTAATCAGTACTGAAAGCCTCAGAGAAAAAGCAGCCATCAAGGCTGACAGACTCATGAGAAGAACAGGTCTCTCACTTTCAAAGGGCATTTATACTACGAACTATGTAACAGCTAATTCAGAAAACAGTTAAGAAAGTAACAAGAAATGAACAAAAATGTACTCTAAAATTGACACACATTGCTTTTTATTATATTTTAATATCTTCTTAACATTGGTGGAGGGGAACCCCAAAGAAAAACGTGTTGTCCATGCTACCATTAAAATTAAAAGTCCAAATTAGCATTCTTACCTTTAACAGGGGGTCAGCATGTTCCAAAAACCAACCTGCAACTGCATGCCCTGCCTCGTGATATGCTACTGTCTTTTTCTCCTCTGGCTGGAGTACTTGAGTTTTCTTTTCCAAACCTTTATAAAATAAATAAATTTGATTAATAGTTTCAGACAAAACTTTCTCCTCTGACATCCTTTACCACATTTGCAAGGACGGTGAGCAATACTTAGAGGCCATACATGAGATCCATTGAAAAAATTTAAACAACCCCCCCAAAACTTTCAAGTTTTAGAAATTCACATCTTACAGGTTTCACTGTAACCTTGTCCTTCCTTAGACTTTCCAGTTTCAATGCAAGTTCTTAAGAATATTCAAATACTTAAATAAAACATTTGAACTTTAAAAATCTTTTCTAGACTATTTCAGGCTAGCAGCAGTTAAAAGCATCCCTAAATCCAGTTTTTCTTCTTGCTGTTTTGAAGAAGAAATAAGAGACGAGTCTTGATGAAATCTGTCTTTGTACCCTTCCTCTGTTACAGAAGTCAGCAATATAGACAGGATACTTCTTTTCCAAACATCAAGTATGTTTAGGAGAGAAAGAAAACAACCTTGAAGAGCAGCA
This sequence comes from Melospiza melodia melodia, assembly GCF_035770615.1. Lineage (NCBI taxonomy): Eukaryota > Metazoa > Chordata > Aves > Passeriformes > Passerellidae > Melospiza > Melospiza melodia. The sequence goes on along the minus strand of NC_086194.1, from coordinate 121,007,718 downwards.
CTAATATTCAAAAGCATGGCTTCCTACACATCTAAAAAAGGAAGCTGTCTATTACAATTTTTGAGAAACAATTGGTGCTATTCACCTACCTCCAATAACTCTTTCAATTGCTTGCTCAAAATGCTTTTGGTTTATAGCATCTGAGAGATGCCTTGCAGCAATTAAAGCAGCTTCATTACAAACATTAGCAATATCAGCACCTAAAAGAGAAGGCAAGAATTACTGATCCTTTTCAAAACTTTTCTCTGAGTTTAGCATAAGCATAATCTTACCTACAACTGGTTTGCTATAAACTCTCACTGAGCTTGAAAATTAAAGGTAATGCGTTCTGAAATAGCTTAATTACTTAAGATATATTTAAATGCATCTACTATAGTTATAGGCTTTAGGATTTTTTGCATAGGTAGACAGCCAGCAAATAAAGTTTATTACCAGTGAAGTAGTTGTTTGATACATCCCACCTTCCTTTTCTGTCTGCAACAGATTATACTTAAACTAGTATATATTTAGCTGCATGCATTTCCTACATGTGACTTGTGTATAGCTCAGATGTTGGCTTATCTTTAGAAGATATCCTTTCATATTACTGATTTCAAGCCCTCCACTTTCTGTTAAAACTATTTGCAGTAGTGCTATTGAGGTAACTTAAACATCATCACTGTAGTTATCAGACACATTGATAATCAAATCACAGAAAACTAGTTTTATATAGACCAAAAACCAGTGAAGAATTCACAAGTGTTGAATTTGGAATAGATGTGAGAAATCTCATTACTGGCTTATAATCTAATTAATTTCAAATCTGTATTGACCAGTAGTTGAATTCTGCACTGGTATTTGGTTTTTACATCCAGAAACATTAATTCTCCTACAGAACATGCATACAAACTTCACAAAACCCAGGTCTTCTCCAGAAGTGCTCAAGAATGAAACAAAGGAAAGGACAAACAAAGGAAGAACACACAGAGGAGTGATAACAATCAGAAACCTCTGAATTGCTTGTACTGCAGACAGAAGAAACTCCCTCTTCATGTCACCCTGACTGAAGCTGACAAAACTTGAGACCCTCAGAAATCTCCTACTTGCTCTAACAGGCAAAGAGAATTTCAGGCTGTGCCAGTAAATACAATTAAATCAAATGCCATCCAGAAGTTTAGGTGCAAGAAAACCAGAATTAGTAGGGAAATCAAATATCTAAAGCTTGGAGAATAATAGTGGCATTAGGAGTCACTTACCAGAAAACCCAGGTGTTAGTGATGCAAGCTTTCTTGCCAGGTTGTCTTTATTTAGGACAGTGTCTAATTTCAGAGGTCTAAGGTGAACTTTGAAAATGGACGCTCTTCCTTTTATATCTGGGGGTCCTTTAAAATAGAAGACATATGGTTTTACTTTTCACACACACATATATTCAAATTGAGTGTGTGCAAGGAAATTACATGTATAAATAGCTGCAGTGACTGCAGGCACCCAGGTAAAACTTACCAATGTAAATCTGCCTGTCAAAGCGTCCTGGTCTCATCAGAGCAGGGTCTAAAATATCTGGCCTGTTAGTACCTGCCAAAATGACTACATTTGTGGTTGTATTAAATCCTGTTAAAGAAAAGCGATAGAGAAAAGCTGTGTAAATATAATTTCTGTGGAAAAAACCTCCAAAACCAGAAATAAAGACTGCCCACCTTACAGGGTCATGTAAGAACTGCCAGTTCAAACAAATTATCTTAAAGCTGAAAATATTTCTATTTATTTCTGCATTGTCCAGTTTTTCATAACAAGCAAGAAAATGGCCTTGGGCTCTGCTTTGTGAACTACTATATCAAATCCTGCTTTATCTTCAAAATACAATAATAGATTAACTGCCTCTGGAAAGCATAGAACTAGTATGGCTAGCTGTATTTTTTTACAGGCAGACTGGTCTCATTGTGAAGAATTTTTCTGACTATTCAAATATGACAAAGAGTTAGGAGATACAGAATTAGGGTTCTTTTTCTCTGAATGAATTCTAGTAAACATTAGGCTGCAGGTAAGTGAGCCACCATGCTTTATTTTAGGAAACAAGAACAATTTGTATTTAAGCTAGAATCCAAATCTTGGTTAGCAGGTCTGAACAAGCATATTCTTTCTAATATCCTTGTTATTATGACATAGTATTAGGCATTAAATACTCACCATCCATTTCTACTAAAAGCTGATTGAGTGTGTTCTCTTGCTCACTTTGTCCTCCAAAGTTGCCCCTTCCTCTCTTCCTCCCTACTGCATCTATTTCATCAATGAAGAGAATGCACGGGGCATTCTTACGAGCCAGAGCAAACAAGTCTCTAACCTTAACAAAAGAACAGAGACTGTATCAGACTGGTTTGTAACTCTTTTGAGTTGGGGGGTGGGCAGGAGTGGGAAGAGGCACATCAGTAACAGTATCCCTACAACTAGGTATGCCTCTGAACAAGCATTCATTCCAAAGCCTTCAGCCAGCACTCAAGGTAATGATAAGTTACTTAATTCCCCTCCAAATATTCATTTGGAAGTTAAATTAACTTCTAGATGTCTGGAAAAAACACTCAGGACGTGAGTAGATAGCTGAAATTGTTTTTTAGACTTTCATATTTTAAGCAAGGTATTACCTAACTACTGTGGTAGATGCAGCACAATCTGATTTGAATTTTAGATGCAACATTGCAATGTTGCTCTGCTTGCAAACTTATCAGAAGGGTCTCATTAAAACCAGTTCAGTGAGTTAACAGATCTACAACCAGGAATCCAACTGGAGCAAACAGGAAATGAAAAATTAATGGAAGCATTTTGACCTGAGTGAGAATTTGATGCAGCTCAGAGCTTTACTACTTTATACATTAAGTGATGCAATTGCAGAACACTTCTCTGATGACAAAACAATGTACGGTACACACGAAGAGATGCAAATTTTGGACAGTAGGCTGTACAACAGAAAGTCACCCAATTTTTTTGAAAAAAGTACAATGAAGGAACAAGATAAACACGTGTCATATGCTTGAAGTGAATTATCTTTTCACTGGAAGAAGCCAAAATCCAGCATTACACAACTATTTTTAGTGTATATGCACTATGAGAATTAAAGGTTTCCATAAGCATATACACTAAAAAGTCACCAAAGAAACCAAGGCTTGTAAGTAGTTTTAGTTCTAGTACATTCAATTTACAAATGATCAATTTAGCACCACTAACAACTGCCTTATTTAATAAACTAATAGGAACTGAAAATAAAACTCTCTGATGTTGTTTTCCATAGGCATCAGAAATTATCAACTGTGTTGAAACCTTGATTCCCAGCCAAAGTTAAATCAACAGATTTCACTGGATAGTAAAATTATTTTTATAGACCAGTACAGAAAAGTTAAGTAATTTTGCTTTGGGGCATTTGCGGTATCTATTGACAACAGAAGTCTGAGTATCACTATTATTTTAGGATACCTAATACTTTCTCAAATTTTTATTTCCATAAAATGCCATCAGTAACTTGTTTATAACACTTCACATGTTTTTAGTAGCTTTCTTAAGATAGTTAAGGCAGAAAAGCAAAAAAAAAAAAAAAATTAGACATATATTTGGTTATTTAAAACACCTGATCTCCAGAAATCAGTGACTGGATTCATATTTCAATCAGAAGCTTATCTGCGTGTCCTCTTTACAACTAAAAGTTTCAAACTACAAAGAGAATAAAGTTCTCCAAAGACGCAGGATTTAGAGCTGGAGGAGGCATTCCCATAGCAGTAGTCGAATCAGCTACAGATTTCTGATCCAGCTAGTAAATTTACTTCAGATCAGAGCTTAAAGAGTGTTGTTCTGTGTTCTCAAGCACCTGAAAAGAGACACATCCTTAACAGTGAACTGTTTCAGGCTAGTGAAATTAGCTAATGAACTGCCTTAGTAACTTTTATTAAAGGTACACTGGTGATTTTTGTGTTTCGACATGCATCTGGCATCACTTGTAAGAAATCTGCATAGAAGAAACAACTTCAGCTGTAACCAAACCATTTGTCTCCCAAACCTGACAACATCCTTTCAACAGCCAATACTGAAAGAACAGAGCAAGGCCAAGGACTTACTCGTGCTGGACCCACACCAACAAACATCTCTAAGAACTCTGAGCCATTGACGGTGATAAATGGCACATTGGCTTCTCCAGCTGTAGCTTTAGCCAGAAGTGTTTTCCCAGTACCTGGAGGACCTGTCAGAATTGCCCCCTGCAAGACAAACACATATATTTTCTTCATGAAGAAAACAATATTAAGCCTATGAAATAACATGTCAGTGATATTGAGCCCTCTGGCTTTTCTTGCACCACAGTCAAAAATCATGTAAGGAAATAATTGAAGATTAACCCCTCCTTTAAAGGAGCAAAAGGGAAAACAAATTAGATCCAACACTCCATGCTGTCTTAGAGTTTCAGGAACAGTATTTTGTTTGACTGACATATTAAGTAAGAAAAAGTATGTCATCAGGTGGGCTCCCCTGCCAGCACAGCCAAAAGGCAATTCTATAATAACCACTGGCAAGACTGCTGTTATACCTATGGTGTGTATCACTTCTGGCCCACGTGAACAGACAATGTATTCCACAAAGCAAGTCTGCTGGCACCACAGTTATACTGCTGGCACTCAATGCTTGCTTATTTTTTTTTTCTGATTGGAAGACAGAAGCTGGAAAGCATTACATATGTAAACAATCCTAGTACAGTTTAGAATACTGAGGACTAGTAGAAGAATAAAGTCTAAGTCATCGATCCCTTACCTTTGGAATTTTTGCTCCCAGATCCTCATACTGTTTGGGATTTTTCAGGAAGTTAACAAACTCCATTATCTCTAATTTGGCCTCCTCACAGCCAGCTACATCTTTGAATTTAACATCTATTTCATCCTTAAGGACTTTGGCAGTAGTTTCACCAACACTGAAAAGTCCACCCATTCCACGCCCTGCCCGACCCAAGCCTGCAGGTCCTCTTCTTAATGTGTACAGCAATGAACCAATAATCAGAATTGTAGGCAGCAAACTGAGGAGAAATGATCTGTGGAGAAAAACAAACAAAAAAAGAGAAACCTATCACAATAATCCATTACTGCAAATAACACATTTAAGATGTTGGCTCCATTATGAGCAAATTCAGGACTAATAGTCTATTAACTTGCAACGTTTGTACTTCTGCAGGTTGTTCACACTTGGAAACCATCAAAATAAATTTGAGAACAAATTGTTATAGTTGCTTGTTTTTAAACCGAGCACATCAAGTAACATTGTTGAGTTTTGCAGAGGAAAAACTGCATTACCTAATAAACAGAAGTAGCTTGTTTTTCAAAGGCAAATTTACAGGACTAGTTATGTAAATGGTTATATTCTCAAAGTAAGTTGCATTAGGTAGCATATAGACAGTGCGTCCTATTACTTCAAGCAGAAATTTCTCTCCAAAATACACCCCCTTCTTCCCTTAGGTCTTTCAGCTTTTTACATTTTTTTTTTCTCTTTCAATGTTTCCATTTTCATTTTCAAGGATACAGATTTGCAGGGGGGAGGGAGTGGTTTCTTGGGGTGGGGTTTTCTGTTTCTGTTTTGTGGTTTTGGTTTTTTTTAATTATTATTCATTGTTCATTGTCCTCCAGTTTTCTAGCACAGCTCTGTAAAAGCCCAAAACCCTAACACAGTCCTCTTTATCATAGTATCTGAGCACTGTACAGATTTTTCTGTGAAAAGGAACAGTTCAACAAACAGCTCACAAGACGTTCTACCCACACTCAACAAAAACAAAATGCAGAAAAGAAGGACAATCACAAAGCACAGGATTTCCAGGCTTTACAGATAACCCACATTCCTGGGATAAAGAGGAAAACAAGGATTCTTCTCTCTACTGTGGTATTCAGCAGACTCTGATCCAACAGGGAACAGCAGTACTTTGATTATATATAGCCGCTCTCTCCTGCTTTCTGTGGCATTCCTGGGGCAAAGCAATATATATCAATATCTATATGCAGAACAGACACTGAGGAGGAAAGAATCACAGCTGTGGTAAGGAAGAGGGATTCAGGAAGTAAAGGTCTGTACAAGGCTGAAAAAGGCATAGGAACTGATCTACTTTTCCCAGTCTGTGGTGAGAAGCCTCAGGCCAACATGCAGCCTTCTTGCACAAGTCCTGCATGGCCCTGACCATCACTTTCCCCAGGTTTGTTTAAATAAGGGCTCAACAGGTTTATTTATGGACCATCCTTAAGAGAATGTTCCATTATAAAGAAACACAGAAATGAGGCAGGCAGTGTGTAGAACAGGGAAATAAAAACCTCTGTCTGAAGTTGCAGGATTGCCCAGAGTAAGGCCACCATTTTTCTTGCTGCCACCAAGACCAACAGGCAGCAGGTAACACACACTGCAGTAAAACCAAGACATTCCCCTCCATCCTCCCAAATCAAAACAAATACCCACAAGTATGTAAACACAAAAGAGGCAGTAAATGAGCCATTCTCATTAGTCACATGAGCTAGTACATACAAAGTACAACTTCCTGATGATAAAAAACCTATATGACAGACATCAGCAGGAGTAACTTCTAAACTGCTCACTTAGAACCAAAAAGAAACTAGTCCTTGAGTTACAAGATTATGTTTGTCTTCTAAGCCATTTGGAAAAATACATCAGAGAAGCACTTTTACTGTCTTCTAAATAAGGTCAATAAAATTCAGCCACATAAGGCTAATACAAAGAACACAAATCTAGTATCAGAGCCCTTATTCCCTAATGGGAAGCAACAATGCTGTAAATCTAACATCAGTACTATTTTTCTTAACAATTAAGAGCATGATCCATCTTCCAGTTTCTGTTAATAGGCAGATCAATGTGATTTACTTAATCACCTATTTCTTGCTTTTTTCCAAGGCTCCAGATTTTGATTATGCTTATTTTTTGGCCAAAAATTGATGCCCAGAATAGCTCAGCCAATATACTATGGTTCTATGACATAATCTCCCTGTTCAAAAATCTACATGAGCGTCATCTCTGGAGCTCTGCTGCTGTTCCCGACTAACTCTTGCTCTAGTAAAAGTCACGGGGAGGAAGGGCTTAAATGAAGAAAAGAGTTACAGTAAAACATTTATATAATGAGAAGCTATATTTAGAGTAAGAGGATATGGATTTCTTCATAGACAAAGTATACTGAACAGCTTCTCTTACACATAACACTCAGAAACAAACCCACGCAGATTGTTATTCTGATAATACTGCCACCTAGTGAAGCACAAGCTATGTGTACTACAAACCTACTTCTCTGCAGTAAACACAACCTTTTTTTTTACCAGAGACTTTTTAAAGCAACTTCTTACCCATCACTCTCTGTTGAGTAGACTACAGGCAATCTGTTCTCCACTTCTATTCCCAGATCTTGCTGCACAGTCTCCAGATTCCGTTCAAAAGTGTCCACACTGCCGATATTAAACCAGACGTACTGCGAGGAAAAAAGCAGAGATGACCAAGTGTCCTCTCTTATTTCACCTTCACTACAAGCCAGCTTCTTCTAGTCTGGTAATTCCTTGTGTATGTGTTAGATTTGGACCAAGTTTAAGTTGCCTTGTCAAGTGTGTAACTGGTATAAGAGGCACACAACAAATCTGAAGCCTCCCAGCCTGAATACACTTGTACCTATCACTGCTTCTGAAGAGATGATGAATCTCAATAGTTTTAGGGCACTTTAAACAGATGGAAATCCTGGCATTTTCACCAGAAAAAAAAAAATGGAAGGGAGTAATAAACAGATCTTTATAAGGGACGTATATAGTCAGAATAATACAGAGCACTGAACCTGGAAACACAGGAGTCATACAACTTACTGTTTCATTTGAAGGTCTCAGCCCTTCTGATTAAGAAAGGTTTTTGCCTTTCTTAAGAAAAGCTTCTGCAGCTTATACTAGTCAGCTGTGTTCACAAAAAAAAAAAAAAGAACAGCACAAAAAAAAAACCCAAACCAACCAACCAACCAACAAAAATCCAGCACAAATTCACCACAGACCAGAAAGAAAAATCCAGCCATTACTTTCAAAATGTGTTGAGATCTGGACAAGAAAATCTCTCCTTTTGCACCATGACCTGCCTGACTTGTCCCTCCTCACCCTAACACTGAAAAAGAAAAACCAGAGCAGTTAAGTGATTGGGAAACAAAGGCAACTGGTTGTATGTGGGCTGAAGAGTAGGTGTATAAATAAGCCATAATGAAACCCACTGATTAAGTAATTGCTGCAGATTTCACTTAACCCAGGAGGGACTTGCAGACCTTGTTTCAGAAAGACACTTAAGAAAAGCTCCACCACCTAAGAAGAGGTAACCTGATAAAGCTTTTCTAATGCTTCTTTGAATTTTCTATTAACATTTTATATATTTTTAATAGGTCTCTGCCACTGGGTATCATTCTTTGGAAAACTTTCACCTGTATCAGCCTATTCCTCACTGTGCTACTAGAAGAGCAACTCCATGAAATAAATACTTTGGAAACCAACACTTCTCTTTGTTTTTTCCAGTAACTGGCTAAAAGCAGTCTGGAACAGAAAAGATTCCTAGGTATGTGGACTTAAGTCTGGGATTTTCTTGAGCAGACGGAAAACAGCAGTTAAAAACAGAGAACCTTCAGCAATTTGTTCCTCTTCTCGTTTACGTATCTGTATTAAAGAGCACAGTGCTGGAAAGGAACTACTTGTCCCAGTTTAAAGATATCCATGGCAAAACAACTGATACAGCAAAGTGAAAAACACACAACGTAGGATAATGTAACAAGAAAAAATGCTTTCGATCAAGAAATTATTAATGATCCAGACAAAGTTTCTGCCTCAAACTTTACATAAAAAGACTGTTTTGCTGCTTCTAATATCCCATGTACATGTATTAAAATTATTTACCCATTCATGAGGAGACTTTCCAGGAACAAAGATGACTCTAACAAAGCGCTTGTTCACCACTTCAAGTCTGTCCACCTGTAGGAGGAGAAAAGAACAAAACCTGAGTGAAGAGTGTACAGTCACTGTGCTTCCACCACAGCTTCAGATAACAAATGTGAATCTTTCTGTTTTCCACTTAGAATGTACAATTAATCAGGTACACCAGGACAGCTCCATAGTCTACAGTTTGCCATTATGTAATCAGGAAAAAGGAATACTGGCACATAGGAATTTAAATTGAAAGACGGACATCATATCCTCTTCTCAAGATAAAACTCAAGGCATGCATCAGCAAAAATCAGTTATAGTAAAATAGTTAAACAGTAGTTAATTGTCTCAGTGGTCAAAACACCTAAATCAGTAAGTTATATAATTCCAAACTCTTAGAGCATCTTCCAAAACAAACCAAACTGAGCAAAATGAGGAAAATCTGAACTTTGTTCTTACAACTGTTTTCCCTACTAGAAAGGGCTTCCTGTGCTACAATATTAAATACAGTAACATAAATTACATAAAGTATTTACCTGGGATAATAGATACTATATAAACCTGGGAACTGTGCTAAAGCTTTAGCAGATATATACCATTAAGACTTTTTTTACAGGTCTCCTCCAATGGTTAGATTCTTGGATTTGACAGGGCCTTTTTAGAAGTCAAGTACAAATTTTTCCATGTTTTCTTCCCTTTTCCATAAAATAACTGGTTTTAACATTTTAAAGCATTTAAAACTAGGCAATCTAGCTTTAGAAGTTGGGCCTGAATTACACACAGGTGAGTAAGGTTGTTTCCTGAACTCACTACATGTGGTCATTTCTGGTAGATTTGAAGGAAAACATGAGCTAATAAGTCACTCTAGAAACTAACCTGATTTCACACAACACTACCTGAACACCTGTGTTTTGAAAAGCACATGACTCCAGTATTGCTGTCTTCTCCCCACCACTTAGGCAGCCAACAGCTCTTAATAGCCACACATTTAGTCTGTCCGAATATCCACACTACATCTTTCAAAGTCACAAGAAACTTGGTTTTGTGCAACAGCCTTCTTTCACAATGCTTTTCTGCAAGGAGGCTTCAGGCTTTGTTCACTGTAACAGCTAAACGAATATTTTTACAGATTTAAATGTCTTACTGCTTCAGAAATTTAATCAGTATGAGTTTTTTCACAAGATGTGCAAGACCACCAATTTAGAACAGGACTGACTGTAAGACAGTGCAGGCAGAAGCATACAGAGGAACTCTGCACAGATCAGTTAGAAAAGAAAGGTAAGAGACACCCTGTTCAGCAGCTTACCAAAGGGAGGTAATGGAAGGTTAATTTTGTGTTAACAGAAAATCCCTCTAGGTGTGAAACCTAGAGGACAAAGCAAACCAATGCTTTCCTAATCTGTAAGATGAACCTACAAGCAGGGAGGGAGCAGAGCAAAGAACTCATGGCTCTTGAAGTGGAAATAGCCTGTGCAAGACAATCTCCTGAACTTCAGGGCATCACCAACCTATTACTCCAAGCATGGAAAGCTGCCAAGTTCTACAGAGAGATAGGATACTGATGATAAAATTGATTGCTCCAGTAGTGGCTCCAGGTAAGAAAAAATGAGAGGAGAAAAATAAAGGAGGCTACTTTACAACACAGTCAGGCTGGTGAAGGGATGCCAATGTACTGTCCTTGAAAGGATTCTTCCATTCCCCACCCATCCCTTTCTGTTCTCACTGCTGCTTCTCAGATTCCCCAAGGAACTGATTTCAGACATGTAACAAGCAGAAAACCTTTTCTTTTCAGAGGAATGGGCTCATGCAAGTGATAAGGTTAGGAGCAAACTTCTTCCAAAGGCAGCTGGCATGTCTCTTTAAGCCATTATGTCAGCTTACCTGTACTGCAAAGCCACACCCAGAGGGAGTGTAGCTACACTGCCCCAGCACCCATAGGAGTTATCCAACCAAAGCTTTGTCCTGAGCTGCTATTCCCTCTCCTCTCTTGAAATGACATAAATCTTCCCACATCCATCCAAAATATCAAATCTAGGAACTGATTTAAATGAAAGCTAATTCCTTTCTCCCTTGAAACCTACACAGAGCCAGTTCTCACTCTGCAGACACACAAACACAAGCCCAGCTGGGGAGGCAGCAATGAGCATCTTCAGCACTCTGATGTTTCACACTGATTCCCCTCCCCACTCACCAATCCTTTAGAAAGGTAGTTGTTGACAAAGTCTTTCCAGGTGATTTCTCTCCCAGGGACCCTGAAGAAGAAGTAGTACACAACCATTGTCCAGAAAAAAGAACTTCCCACCACATACATCCGAAACTCCCTGACATCCCATGGAATGTCACCCTAGGAAATAGAGAAAGCAAAAAACAAAAATTAGAGTCTGTAATACAGTAGGCACATAGGAAACAGGTTCTGATATTTCTTTGTAGCTTCTATTCCCTGCCCTCAAGGTTGCAACAGAGAATGTTAAACAAAAGTCTGCTTTGTTGTATGAACACACTTGAGAAATTTCACATAGAACTGAGGAATTACAGCAATAGAAATTCTTTAAGCGTTTTACAAACAGTAATTGAAGAGTTTTGATCCATGAACTACTGTTTTTAGAAAGGGAAAAAAAAAAAATCACATGACCTTTCTGCCTCCATTCTAAAACAATTATCCTTGGTCTCCAGGAGTGCATGCAAGACCAACAAAAAATCAAGGAAAAACTAACAGAAGGAAGAAAAACAAAAACAAAATAAGAAGAATGAAAAACTTGCACCAAAAACATTCTTTATATACATACAGGAATATTTTACATATTTCTGTACTGTCAGGTGCCATCATCTTTGTGTTACAGCTGGCAATAAATGGCAATAAATTTCAAAGGGAAACTCACATAAGTATTCCATCAAGGTCAGAACATGTAAGAGCAAACTACATTTAATGACCATTGCGTGGTCAGAAAATTCTCCAAATTGCCACTGAAACAAAACACGAGGCCTTTAAAGGTCTGAGGCTCCCCTCTAAGAATACTGACTACTAGCAACCACATTCACACAGCTTAAACTTCATTAACATTCCTGAACAGAGGTAGATGCCTCTGGAGTTATGCACAAAATAGTTATTCATGAAAGGCACTGAGTGGGCAGCCATCTAGAGCCAGTTGCCATGGAAGGTCTGGCACAGGAGGCTTGAGCAAGATTTGGGCAATCAGAATATGGCCTTAAAAAGCAAAATCATGCAAGGTTATTTCATGAAGACAAGATAGTGACATAAAGAAAGATATTTTAAAGTCAAAACCTTCTGTAATCTGGTCCACCAGTTAGTTTCTTCTTTCTTGCCTCCTTTTTTTCCACCACTCCCACCTCCTCCACTACTAGTTCCACTGGGTTGTCTGGAAGTAGTAGCTTGCTTTGTTTCTAAAAAAAAAAAAAAAATTACATCTTATGCTAATCTCACATTACCTTTTATTAGTTATATTAACGAGATGTTCTGGAAAATAAAGTATACTGCAATACTGCAATAATTAGATGATGTAAAAAACAGCATTTCCCATTAAAAAAAAAGATATATAGTCCATTAAATAGCAGAGAGACAGTTATGACTAGAAGAGATGTCTGTTAACTTATAATTGAGGGACAGCACTTCAACAGAAGCATAAAAATAAATACTATTCCAGAAGATGAATGTTATTTTCCTTTCATATCACATATAATAAAAACATACCAATTTGCACTTCTAAACTAATCTGGTACAAATATATCTCCCCTGAAAAAATAAAGAAAAAACCTAAAACCCAAACTCACAATTGTTATGCCAAAATCGAATTTAATGAATATACATTCCACAAAGAACTGAAGTCAAGCAGCTTTTTGTACCTTTTGTTTCTCCAGGTGTACCTTTAGTTCCATTAGACTTCTTCCCATTGGGAAAATACTTTTCAAATCCTATGGAGAAAGAGGAAAGGAGCTCACAGTTGGTTTTTATTTTACAATTCTTTCATCACATGCTGAATGTATACACCAGCAAAAAAGCTAGGAACATACAGACTGCAAAACCAACCAGCTTTGCTCTTGTTTTTTTGTGGAAAAGCTCTACCTGGTCTCCATAAATATATCTGCTGTGTTGACAAGAGAATATCACTTCTATTTAATAGCCTGAAGTAAAGCTATGTTTTAACCAGACATAGAGAAATTTAGGTCAACAGAAAGCTCCACTGCACAGTGTTGAGCAAAGTACATTATTCTTTAATAGCTCCTAAAAATCCCATAAAGCAAATGTTTCATCTCAAGATTATAGGCTGGTTAGTACAAGAACTGACTTCCCCACAGACAATAAAGCTAAATAGCACATAAGGGCGGTCCTCAGCAAGGTATGCCAGTGGTCTGCTTTGTTTCACAAATCAAAGTTAGAGTCACCTTTGGGAGGTTGAGAGAAAAGCCTTCTGCAAGCAGCGATTACACTTGCCAAAAAAGTGCTTCTATCAGCAGGAACTCCAGGGGTAACTTGGTCACAGAGCTGAAAGATGAAAAAGAAATATAAAGCAACACGAACACTTTACAAAAATCTTCAAGCTCTCTGGTAGAGCCTTGCAGCTAGTCAGACAGTACTTTACAACTGGAACTTCACAACAGATATTGTAGTAACTGCTGTGTGCCAGAAAGTAAGACAACAAATGGAAAAAGAAAAGTTCATCAAATGAGTAATTTCTACAGCAAGGAGATTTTTATTCTCATTGTTAAAAACAGGGTTTCATCTTACAAACAAAACATTGTTCATTAAAAGAGAAAAATCAAGCAGAAAACACTACAAGCTATGAACATTAAATACACATTGATTTCTACAGGACATGTTTAATCACATCAGCCAAATGACATTGAAGTGCAACATTAACTGTGACTGTACAAGCATGATCTACACAGCACTGAATCATGTTTTGTCTGCAACCTTTTTACAAATAGTTAAGAAGTTGTAGTTTCTGAATATGAGATATCTACTTGAATCCAAAAGAAAGGGATGTGGCAGACAATGCTTACATCCAGCTAAGAAACTAAAACAGACAAGGAATCTCAGTTCAAAAAGAAGATCCAAAGCCCTATGTGGGTAAACATCCAGTTATAAAACCACAACAAACCTAAGTTTTAACATGGCTTGTTCCTGTCCTTGCTCCTTGTCCTAAGGCTGTTTACTGTTATTCATCATTTAAGTGCAATGAAGGAAAATTAAATCTTTAAACTCATGAGTTCTTAATAAAATTTTGCTACTACAGCTGGATACTTCAAAAAAGTATAAATTGCAATTTTATTCAAGAGAAATCATACCTGATTTCTTCAAGAAGGACATATTTTAGATAAAATGCCCTTCAGAAGCTTTTCCAATGCTTCTGAGAAACAAAATATTATCCATGCCAAGATTTCCCCACAGACTGACTTTCCTTCTGCCTCCACTTCCTTCCGCCACAAAAAGGCACTCAGCCTCCTGTTCCTTTTGATTAGAAGCTATTTACCTCAAGAGCTACAGAAATAGTAAAATGCAAAAACCAACACTAACTGAAAAGCAACAGGTCGTGAAAACATGACTCCAAGTATCCTTGGAAGAAAGCAAACATCCATCTGGGACTAACACCTCTGTGACTATTCTGTGAAAGGAAGCTCAGCGCTATAGTCAAGGTACAGTGGCTGTAAATAAAACCCATTTTTACATATAAAGAAACTTTTGATTACTTGGTTGCACACTAGAACGACCCTAGGCATGCTGTCATTCATTAACTGAATGCTGTAACTCTGCTGAAATCTTCTGTCTGGAGCTTCCCCTTCCACCCCTTATTAAATGATGAAATACATCAGGCTTATTTCAAGCATCCCTATAGTTCCACCTGCTGGAACAAAGAAGAAGACCAAAATGTTCTCATTCCTTGCTTTTGCTGTGGACCGAGCTAAGAATTCTTGGGCTGCTTGGTCAGGATTAGTTTTGTGCCTCTGCATGTCTGAATAAAAACTGATACTGAAAATCCAAGAGGGGATTTCACTGATTCTCAGAAGCACGTGCAGTGCAGATAGTCTGGAGAGAAGCTAATGTAGAGAACAGCTACTAAATCCAATACATCATGACCTCCAACATGAGCAATTCCATCTGTGCTCCTAGAAGTTGTTTTAGGACAAGTGGGATGCAGTCATGTGGGCAATAAAATAAAAAGAGCTTGCCACAGATCATGTATATTCCAAATACAGACAGGGAGTGAATGTTGAAACAACTAATGAAACTCAAAGAAACAGTGGGGTTTTCTCCTGTCAGTGGTCCCCTACAAAACACAAAATTAGAGACTTAGTTCTTCTGCAAACTCAGATTACTTTTTATTTGCAAAGAGACTGAAATATTCTGAAAGCTTTACTCCAACTAAGAAGAAACAACTGCTCATGTTTAAAAGAAAAGTTTAAAGTAAGCCAAATCTAGTTGTGTGGCCCAGACTAGCACAGGTTTACTACAGAATAAGTTCTAGTTTAAGTGAAGGAGAGAGAAGGGTAAGCAGACAAGAGCTTTGGGGCAGACCTGAATAATGGGATTGCTTCTGTTGGATTGTCCCTACAGATCCTAAATTCCATGAACAAACACAGTCACCTGTCAAGTTAATATGCAGAGAGCTGAGTGCTTTGAAGCTGCTTTGTGAGAAAAAGGAACAAGTGACTTCATGGCACCTTCAGTGTCACCTAGTGCCTTGAGAAGAGATGGCTGAGAGGGGACCTCATTATTGTCTTTAAGTATCTGAAGGGAGGGCGCCAGGAAGGTTGATCCAGGCTCTTCTCAGTGGTGCTGAGCACAGGACAAGAGGCAATGGGCAGAAACTGATGCACAGGAAGCTCCACCTGAACGGCAGGAAGAATGTATTCACTGTGTGGGTGACTAAGCACTGGAGCAGGCTGTCCAGAGAGGTTGTAGAGTCTCCTCCACAGGAGATATTCAAGAATTCTCTAAAACAGCAGCACAAAAACTGATCATCCTGATACAGGTCCGTCTGGCAATGGGAATGCCACAGCAAGCTTAGCTGATATAAGCACACCCACTGCCTAAACACAGAGAAAGCAAACAGAGCACATTTTGACTGGATGCTGTGTCAGGCTGTATACCAGGAAACTCTTGCCAAGTATCTCCCAGTCAGAGGCAAAAAAAAACCAAACCAAAACCCCCCAAAAAGCCAAACCAAACCAAAAATCTGATTTTTTTTTCTTTTGGGCAGACGTTGTGACACCATCCTAAAAATCAAGACTTTTAAAAATGTAAGTTCTAGACAAGCAAAACAAACAAAGGTCAGTTTTAGAGTTAAAATAACCCATAAAATGTTACTAATCCAGAGTGCTACATAAACCCAAGAGCACAAGCAGAACTCCTTAAAAAGTTTACAAAATTGAGGCTACACAAAGCAGGAACAGAAAATCCATTTGCTTAGCTGTACATATAGGATAGAGAATCTGTTCATTCTAAGAAGCTGGAAGTTACAGCTTTACCCATTATCAAGTTACAAATAAAAGCAAAATTAAACCAGAAGTCTTAATTATCTAACAGCCGCCAAAATATTACATAAGAACATAATGGGAAGAGGGGACAACACACAAAAAAAAGCTGGTAAAGAAATCTACCTTAATGCAAGTTATTTTCTACATGGGCAAATAGTGATAGGACAAGGGGAAATGTTTTTAAACTAAGAGCAGAGATTTGGATCAGAAATTAGGAAAATGTCTTTACTCCCAGAGGGTGGTGAGCAACTGGAACAGGTTGCTCAGAGAAGTTGTGGATGCCTGGAAGTATTCAGGGTCAGACTGAACGGTGCCCAGAACAACCTGGTCTGGTGGGAGATGTCCCTGCCCATGGAAAGGGGGGCTGTAATTGGAGGATCTTTAAGGTCCCTTCCAACCCAAGCCTTTCTAAGGTTCTGTGACTCCAAACTGCTCACTTTTTCTTACAGAAAAATCAATTTTTAAAAAGAAATGGCTTTTATGGAACAAAGATCCTCAATTTTCTGCCCGCACACAAAGCCAGATGCTACAATGAATACAAAGTCCCCTTCCTAAGATTGATTCCAAATAGGAACTCCTTACATTTTCTTGAAAGTAACAAGAGTTAGCTTTCTGAGAGATCAGCAGCACTGCTGACAATGTTTTATTTATTGAAATAATGTTCAGCTCTGATCAAACAAAACCAAATTCACCATGAAAAACAAGCCCCATATTCATGCTGAGAACTAAGCTACAACACACCTTCTGTATGTATTCCTCTCACAGTCATCACTACCCTAGAGATAACCTTCACAGCTATAAAGGTGTGGCTGTTCAGCACTCTGTGCTACAGGAAAACAAAGAAAAGCAAGATGCCCATGAAAGGGAGAGCACTCAAGCATCTTCCTTTCCCACAGGCCTGTCATTCCTGCACTATGTTAGTGCTGTCAGCAAGAGTAATGCACATCTTGTAACAGCTGACAGCAAAGGCCATTTTACTAAGAATGAACACACAAACATCATGCTTTACCAGCTAGTACCACAACTGCTGCAGGTGCAGGTTCATGGCATCATTGCACTGTGCAGTCCCAGGATGCAAACAACCAGGCTCCTCTTTTCCAGAACACTGACACCCAAAACAAGGTGCTAAGTCAGTAATCTTTAACATTTCAGTCTCTCACCCAGCCTCAAACGCACCTGACACAACTCATCACTCTGAGAAAGCAATGGAAGAACTTTGGAATCAGGTGGGACACAGCACCTGGAAAACCACTGGGAACATGGGAACCCTCCTCTATAAGGAGAAGCTGAGAAACCTGGGGCTGCTCATGCTGGAGGAAAGTTGCATGGAGAGCTCACAGTTACCATACAGTATCTGAAGTGGGTCTACAGAGAAGCCAGAGAGGGACCCTTTATCAGGAACTGTATTGATAAGACAGGAAGGAAATTATACAAATTCAAAGAGGAGAAATTAAGTTAGATATTAGGAAGAAATTATTTACTGTGAGGGTGGTGAGACACTGGAACATGCTGCTCAGAGAAGCTGCAGATGTAGTGTTCAAGGCCAGGCAACCTGGCGTAATGGGAGGTGTCCCTGTGTCAGAGGAGCTGGGAAGAGAAAATCCTTAAGGTGCCTTCAACCTCCTAACACTCTAAGTTTCTACGAATAGCGGCGGGATGCAGCACAGCAGCAGCTCTGGGGTGTCGCCTCCCTCTGCAGGAGGACTCTGCTGCTGCTGCCGCAGGAGCCCGAGGTTCTCCCGCACGGAGCCGGCTGCCCCTTCCAGGCCGGGAGGCGCGGCACTCCAGCCCGCCCGCCCGCCCGCTCACCCACCCACCCACGGGCCTCGTTCCCCGCCGCCCGGAAGGGCCGGTACCGAGCAGGCCTGGCTGCCTCCTCCGGCCGGGGTGAGGACGAGCCGGGGAAGGCCGCGGACAGCAGAGACGCGCCCGGCTCCGAGCAGCGGGGCGCCTTTCCCCGCCCCGGGGCCGCCCCACCGCCAGCACGGCCCTCCCTCGAGCCCCGGCCCGCTCGCCGCTCACCTGCGCCAGGCAGGGCCTGGCCCCGCCGAGCAGGCCCCTCCCGCAGAGCAGCTGCTGCAGCGGGGCCCCGGGCAGCCCCCGGCGGCCGCCGCCGCCCCGCGCCAGCAGCAGGTACCGGTGCGCCATGGCCGCCCGGACCCGCCGTCACCGCCGGCCCGCGCCGCGTGACGTCACCGCGCCGCCGCGTGCATTTCCCCTACGGCCAAAGGGCACACCTGGCCCCGCCCCCTGAGGAGACCGCGCCCACATGAGGGTCACGCGCCGCCTTCTGGCCACGCCCACCGCCGTCACCAGCGGAGCCCCGCCCGCCCTGGGTTTCTCAGGATGCCGGAATCCATCGGGTGGGGAAAGATCTCCGGGATCATCGAGGGCAGCCTGTGACCCAGTAACACCATGTCAGCTAGACCATGGCACCAAGTGCCACGTCCCAGCTCTCCTTGAACACCTCCAGGGACAGGGGCAGCACCGCCTCCCTGAGCAGTCCGTTCCCATATTTGATCACACTTTCCTGAGGAATTTCTCCCTAATGTCCAAGCTGAATCTCCCCTGGCGCAGTTTGAAGTTATGCGCTCTCGTTCTGCTTGCTCGGGAGAAGAGACCGACCCTAGCCTGGCCAAAACCTCCTTTCAGGCACTTGTAGAGGGCAATAAGTTCATCCCCGAGCTGCCTCTTCTCCAGGCTAAACACCTCCAGCTCCCTCAGCTGCTCCTGAGTTGTGCTCCAGACCCTTCACCAGCGTCATTGCCCTGCTCTGGGCACGCTCCAGCACCCCAATGTCCTTCTGAACCGAGGCGCCCAGAATTGAACCCAATATTTAAGGTGTGGCCTCACCATGCTGGATACAGGGGGACAATCCCTGCCCTGCTCCTGCTGGCCATGCTGTGTCCAATACAGGCCAGGGTTCCACTGACCTCCTTGGCCACCTGGGCACAGCTGGCTCACGTTCAGCTCTGGCTGACCAGCACCCCCAGGTCCTTTTCTACTGGGCCACTTTCTCAGCACTCCGACTGCAGCCTGTAGTGCTGCATGGGGTTATTGTGGCCAAAGTGCAGGACCCAGCATTTGTTTTTCATGCCATTGGTCCCAGCCCATCTTTCCAGCTTGTCCCGATCCCTTTGCTGACTCAAGGGTGCGGGTGAGTCAGCAGGGCAGGCTCAGCCCAGCCCACCAGCCCAGCACAGCCGAGGCTGGCCAGCCTCACTGAGAAGGGCGGGTCTCCCTGCTGGCAGGGCTGGTTTAGCCTGCAGCAATGTTCTACAAAGCCTGCAGGTAGGAAATAAGGAAACCTGTCTCCTGGTTTTGCCCCATTATGTAAGGCATTCTATATCAATGTGTTTGCTGTAGAATGAGTCTGTGCAAAGTCCTCTAGGTGAACTCAAGCATTTGGTGTTATCACTGTTAAGGAAACATCCCAGTCTGACCATTCACAAGACTCTCTGTCACTCACATTCCCAAGGCCAGAGACTTTCACTGCTGGGAGCAGAGCCCCTTTCCAGCAGGCAGCTCCAGTGCATCCACAAGTGCCCCACTTGACCCCCCCTCACACAGTCAGGCCAGGTTTCCTTACTGGATCCACCCCACATTCCTCTTTACAGAGTCTAAAATGTCTCGTTCCATAAAGCAATCTATTCATGGTGCAGTAACACAGAAACAGCTCATGCCTCTGAGATGGGATCCTGAGAAAGGAACCCCTAGCTTTTATACCCCCACAGTCCAAGCCACATGCAAACATCACTGTTACTCATGAGTCTTCGCTCCTGCTGTATCCCCCAGTGTCCATTCACCTGGCTGGCACCACCAAAGGGTTGGCAGTTCATGGCCTCTTGTCTCAGGCTCCCACCGAGAACTCCACCTACATCTCCATCGGCAGCTTGCAAACCGAGCTACTGCCCCACAAATATCCTCAACAATCCCTTCATCCCTGGGCACAGCCCTGCACATGATGTCCCTGCTGTGTGTCACTCCCAAGGCTGTTATTAGGGTAATTAATCAAAACTCCTGGTTTGATTAAACCAAAACGCTGGTAGCTCACAGAGCCCCAGAATCACAAAATGGGAAAGGAAGGGACCACAGTGGCTCATCAGGTCCAACCTCCCTGCTCAATCAGGGTCATCCCAGAGCACATGGCACAGAGCTGCATCCATGGTTCTTGAATATCTCCAGTAAGAGAGACTCACAGCCTCTCTGGGCAATCTGTTCCAGTGCTCAGTCACCCACACAGTAAACAAGTTCTTCCTTATATTCAGTTGGACAGAGCTTCCTGTGCATCAGTTTCTGCCTGTTGCCTCTTGTCCTAATGCTTGGCACCACCGAGCAGAGCCTGGATCCATCCTCTGGGCACCCCCCACTCTAAATACATATAAACATTGATGGGGTCCTCTCTCAGCCATCTCTTCTGGAGGCTGAACAGCCCTAAGTCCCTCAGCCCTTCCTCCCTCATGAGAGAGATGCTCCAACTCCATCATATTTGCACCTCTCCACCAGAGCTGCTCCGGGAGCTCCACGTCTCCTTTGCACTGAGCAGTTGGTGCTGAGGGTTGGTTTGTGAGCACCTGAGGAACACCAGTCAATGGTAATACAGAATTGCTTTCCCAGGATGCGCCTTTCCAGCACGAACTGTATCAGGGGAGGCTTAGGCTGGATAACAGGAAAAGGTTCTTTAAACAGAGGCTGGGTGAGCACTGCAACGGTCCCCAGGAAAATGGTGACAGCACCAAGCCTGACGGAGTTCGAGAAGCGTTTGGATAACGCTGTGGGGCGCACGGTGTGATTCCTGGGGCTGTCCAGTGCAGGGCTGCGAACCGGACTTGGACAATCCCCCGTGTCGCGTCCAGCCCGGGACAGTGACACCGGGCCCGGCCGGCGCGCGTTCCTACGCATGCGCGCTGCGTCGCCTCTTCCGGGGGCGCGGGCGCGGGAGGGGCGGGGCGGTGACGCAGGCGCGTGACGCGCGCGCCGGCCCGGGCACGCCCCCCGCGCCCCTCCCGGCGGCCGCTGGCGCTCGCCGGGCCGGCGCGAGGCTGTCGGGCAGCCGGGTTCCGTCGCCGCGCGCTCTCCCTGGCGTCGGGCTCTGCGGGACGCACCGGGAGCGGCCATGAAGATCTGGAGCTCGGAGCACGTGTTCGGGTGAGGGCCCGGGCGGGGAGGGCTCGGAGCGACCCCGGCGCTTCACCGAGCCGGGCCGTGCGGGGCGAGCCGGGTCCCGCCGGGGTGACGGCGGAAATGGCAATGCTGCGGCGCGGCCGCGGGAGGAGGAGGGAGGCCGGGAACGGGCTCCGGTGGTGCCGGTCCTGCGTCGTCTCGAGCGCGGGCGGACCCCGCTCCTGGGCTTCTCCTGTCTCGGGAGCGGCATTCCGACAGGATGGAGTGGTAGAGCTGGCCCCACAGCGTGGTGCCTTGGTGAAGGGCTGGGTGCTTAGGAAAAATGACTTTCACACCGTAACTAAAAATAAATCCCAAACTAGCGATGTAGAGCCTATGACATATGTTCCAAGAGGTGTGGACAGAGTGACGGTGTCCCGTAGCCTCAGGTGTGCCGCTGTGTGTCCAACAGCCGGCTCTCAGTAAATGTTCTTTCCATCAGTGCTTTTCCGCATGGAACGCGGTCTGGCCCAACGGGGAAGCAGCAGGGAGAAGTATCGGGAGCTTGTAGCCAGCTGTCCCGGGAGCTGGCTCCCCACAGCCCGTGGCATTCCCGCTCTGGGAATGCCACCGCCGGTGATTCCTCTGCTACAGGTGTTCCCAAGTCTTGAGGCCCGAAGAGCACTACCGTATTTACAAAATATCCCAGATGTGTTGCTCTGAATTTCCTTAATTAGCTCAACGCAGCCGAATTCCTTGCACTGATGCAGGAACTCGGTGCTCCGCTTCAGCACTGGTCTGGTGTAAGCGAACTGTGGTTTCTAGCAGGAAATATCAGGCAGAGGCTGCTCCAGCATGATACAACTCCCGAGTCTGAGTATCTGTCACCTAGGGAATGCAAAAGCTATTTTTATTTGACATTTTCTCATCAAGTTCTGTATTAGAACATCCACGTCTTATGGCGTAATGTGTGTGGGTGTAGGTAGTTAATTTGAATGGTTAATAAAATGTTGTTGTGCCTTATCAGCTCTCTGACTCAGTCCCTTAGGGACATTTAACAGAATTTTGT
Source organism: Melospiza melodia melodia (assembly GCF_035770615.1). NCBI lineage: Eukaryota > Metazoa > Chordata > Aves > Passeriformes > Passerellidae > Melospiza > Melospiza melodia. The sequence goes on along the minus strand of NC_086194.1, from coordinate 120,985,128 downwards.
CATTTTCAGTTTATGTATCTTCTGTTGATGGAGGTGTAAAGTCACCAAAGATGGACCAAGGAGCAATCCTCCAGCTCTCCTTCTGCTGCAGGAATTGAGGGCTCTTATTTCTCCTGCTTGCACCAGTAAAGCTTTCTGACACTTTTCTTGTTAGAAAAATAACTTATTTTTCCAACTTTCTGTTTGTTCTTGTAGTGCTGTACTGTCAGTGCCTTTCTGTACCAGTCTATTTTAAGACTAAAATAAAATCCATTTAGGGCCCCAAGTGCAGCGCCTAAGTACATGTTGGTGCCCCTAAGCTTTCTTAAGTTAGATGCCAATTGTTGAATTTTTAAACATACCTTTAAAGGCTTTAAGGATATTATGTCAGGACAGTCAGTTATTCTGAATATAGAAATAATTAGGGACAGAATTTCTCTGTTGGATCAAGTCCATGGTTTCTGTAGCCTCCTCTGTTTCAGAAGGAAATATCTGAAGTACCTGAGAGCTGTGTGGACAGTCTGGCCTTGAGTAGCTGGACTGCTCCAATCTCAGGAATTGGAGGTTATCAAAATTTGTTTTGTAAAAACAGTTCTTATATCCATAAGTGGAATTCATGCTAACAAACTGCTGGAAGCAGTAGTGTAGGTGCAGACATCAGGCTGTGAGCTGGTGGGCTTTCTAAAAATCTGTTTCTTTATTTTGAACTTCCCAATCATCCTTTTTTAATGGAATTTAATTTCACTTTGCTTTTTTTTTTTTTTTTTCTTTTCTATAAGAAGGAGGAGAAGCTAGTGATTCCCTCTTTAGTTTATTTGGTATGCTTAGAATTACAGAAAAACTTGTGGTGGAGTGGAACTCCTGGAGGTCATGTAGTCTAGCCCTCTTCTGCAAGCAGGGCAAGCTTAAGTGTTAGGTGAGGTTGCTTTCCTGGTGGAGTTCTGGAATGAGCTGAGATTCCCACATCTCTGGGGGCACCACTTGGAATGTCACTTGTAGCAGTGAGTGACTGTTGCCCCTTGCCCTCATTTTTCTTAGTCTTGCATTAATAAGTCCTTGCTTCAGTCTGGAGAGAAGAATTTTTTTCCTTCAGTTTTTGTATCAGTATTGCCTTTCCAAGCATAACTGTATTCCAAAGAGACTTCAGGGAGCTGTGAAGCTGCACAGCCCATCCCATATTGCACAACCTATATCCTGATTTAGTATCATGGGATTACTTGCAATTCAATACAAAATACTTACAGATACTCTCCCCTCTTCCTTCCTCAGGCATCCCTGGGATACAGTGATCAAAGCTGCTATGAGGAAGTACCCCAACCCCATGAATCCCTGTGTGGTGGGAGTGGATGTCCTGGACAGGAGCCTGGATAACCAGGGGAGGCTGCACAGTCACCGCCTGCTCAGCACGGAGTGGGGACTGCCCAGCATTGTCAAAGCCGTACGTTTTTGCACCCTTCGTTCTTTAGTTAGGGAGGGATCCCCTTTATGTCACCTTGTGAGTTGGAGGTGACTTTGGAGTAAAAGCTGAAATTTGTGTGTGTCTGTCAATGCCTTCCAGGCTGGTCTGTGCCATGCTCTGTGACTGATACAATCTAGACAATGAAGTCTTGCCACTGATCACAATCCTCTGATATCCATGGATTTGTGTTTATTTGGGGTCACTGAGAACTTGGCACTTTTGTGTTTTAAGGTTCAGTTTGTTTGTTGGATGTTGGTACTTAACATTTTTTTCCCCTTCAGATATTAGGAACAAGTAGAACTCTGACTTACATAGAGGAGCATTCTGTGGTAGATCCAGTGGAAAAGAAGATGGAGCTTTGCTCAACTAATGTGAGTGGTGGCTTAAGAAGTTTCTGATAATTAGCTCTTGAAGTTGGGTGTTTTGCTCTTAACATTTAGATTAGAAGTGTAGCTGTGTCTTTCATTGGAGGCAACAATTTACGGATCTCAATCAGTGTTTTAGATGACTCTTTTTCCCCTCCCTTTTTCTTCTTCTAATTTAGATACTTCATCATCAACATTTGTGATTCTGCTTTTAATGTAAGATTATTTCTCAGAGTGCATGTAAAATAGTTTGACTTTTAGATGAATGAGTTCTGTCATTTCCAACAAAAGTTTTAATGTGAAATGCCTTTTTTCATAGAATGTGAATGAGGCATTGTGCTATGTTTTGGTATCCTGGTAACTCACAGATCTCAGATTTAATGTGGGCTTGTCTGTGGGGGAGCCTTGTCTCTGTACAAGAGGCCTTGTCCTTCCTGAGTATTAATTTTCTGTCTAATCCAGGTGGTGCTATGGGGGTCTGGAAGAGCCTCTCTTAACCACTGTCCATAAATCAAACTCAACATTCAGGGAAAGCTCTTGGTGCTCTGTCCTGTGAATGGGAACTTTTGATATAATTAGATCAAGGATCGGAGAAGATGTGTCACCCTTTATAGGTCTTTTTATTGACTGTGTTGTGGGTTTTATAGTCTGTGTACAGTATTCTGACGTTGAATTGAGTGCTCTGCTATTGAGTATTGAGTGCTGCTGATAACAGAAAAATGAAAGGTGAGAAGTGAGGATTTCAGCTCTGTTTTTGTTCTTAAGATTACACTCACAAACTTGGTGTCTGTTGACGAGAGACTGGTTTACACACCTCATCCAGAAAACCCGGAAAAGTAAGTAGGGAAATTTATGTGTGTCTTTGTATCTAGGAGACAATTTGTTAGTTCAGTTCAGCTTAGGTGTTAACCTTTCCTTATTGCCTTACAGGACTGTGCTAACCCAAGAAGCAATTATTACTGTTAAAGGCATTAGCTTGAGCAGTTATCTGGAAAGCTTGATGGCAAATACAATATCTTCTAATGCCAGAAAGGTACATCTTTATTCTGTTTTCTCCTCTCTTTCCCACCCAATCACTCTTTCTTTTGAAATAGTAATTGTCAGTGGCGTGTGTTGAATGTTAAATTTAATATCTCCAGATTTTGTGTGCAGTGTTTCAGTAGGTTTTTTTATAGAACCTCAGCAACCTGTTTCTAGGAGCCAGTGCTAGTAGAAAATGTAACTTCACATTCAGCCTTTATAATGTGGATTTATCAGTTAATACCAGCATATTTTCTGTGCTGCTTTTGTAAGTTGTTCCTGTTCATATCCCTCATTGGACTGTCTCCTTGCCTTTGGCTAAAAGTAATTTAGTGTAAGCAGAAGCATATTCTTTGAGGAGGTGAGACTGTGCTGGCTCACCTGGGTAACGCTGCCCTGACTGCTCTGTCCTGTGCTTTTTCTATTTGGCCTGCAGCCCTGGAGCTGCTCTTCAGCACAGGCAGAGCTATGGGAGTGTTTATTCTTGAGCACTTTGTCCTACAGTTGCTTGGGGAAGAAATGGAATTGCTAGAGAAGCATAGGCCGTGCTGCCTAACAGCAGGATGGGTGCTATGGGAGTTTGAGATTTTGTTCTGCTTTGCTGGAGGGGTTCAGCACAGTGGGAATCTGGCCCAGGTAACTCATGCTATGCCAGAAATCCTGTGCTTTGGCCACCCCTTCATCCTCGTGAGGGATGCTCCTTGACCAGCGTAAGCCAGCTTGGTAGGACCAACTAGATGAGAGAGGAGAAAGCCTCCTTTGCCACCCTTCTGTGTGCTTCTCCTAAGGTGAGAGGAAAATTTGTTAAAATCACAGCATAGGGAAGGAGTGATGGATCATTTCTAGACACTGAAGAGTACCTTTACCTAGCTGGGTGCTCTCTGTTTTATGGAAGGTATTTCAGTTAAATTCCAGTTCTGTTCTGATCCGGTTTCCATTTAAAAGTCTGTGTGGAGTGTATATTCTTGAAAGAGGAACAAACTCTGGCTCACAACCAAATTTCAGGCTGGCCCAGAGGTAGCAAAGCATTGTCTAGTTGGCTCATGTGCCAGATCAAGTTAGGCACACTTAAAAATGCTGGCAAAATTCCTCTGGAGGCATTGGCTACATTTACATATCTCTTTTGAAATCAGAGAAACTGTAAATATTTCTTGGCACCTGCTGAGGTGTTGCCTGTGAGAGAGTTTAATTTCTTTTGAAGATTGTTCCGTTCTGCCATTTTCAGGGAAGGCACTGGCTTACAAGCTTCTTGCAAATCAGAAAGATCTTCTTGTCCTGTGTATTTCACAAATACAAAGTCTCTACAGAGTTTGACCTTGGCAGGAATTTGTAATTGTTGTTACCAGCCCTCTCCTTGCTAACCAGTACCTACTGTGCTACTACTGGCTCTTCTTGCATGCTGTGCTGTGCCTCTGAACACCCTCTTAAACTTCATGACAGTTACTGAAAAATGTTTTGTTGTTCTGAAGAAATAGGAATTATTGAGACTTTGCTCTGAGGTAGCAGTGGCAGGTGATGCATTATTATTTTTAATGACGATGAAAAGATAATTTGCTGTTTGTTGTAAATCTTTTTGTGTTACTCTAGGGGTGGGATGCTATTGAGTGGATAATTCAAAATTCTGAGAGCGCTCTAAGCTAGCAGTTCTCCACACCTGCAGTTTGTACTAACTAGTGGTAATGCCAGCATTCTCCTTCTTGGTACAGCATTTCAGCTTTCTAGCCAATATCTGCATGGACTGTTGTCACGTGGATTCCATAAATGACCCTGCATGTCTGTTTCACACACCTTGCATACAGGAATGGCAGAGCTGCTCCTTGCCCTGCAGTTGTGGAGGGTGAGCACAGGCCCAGGCTGGATCCATGAACCAGTGCTTGTGCCACTGGGCAGCCAAGGTGCTGCAGCCATGTGGCACACAGCCTTGCTTATGGCTTGAGGACTGCAGACAGCTAGGGCTGTGAGGAGTCCCTCCACTGAGTGTTTAATCTGGTCTGAGTTTCTGTGATTTCAATATATAAAGCTGGTACCTAGAGAAATTAATAAATTGGCTAGTGAGTGGAATTGGCTTTATAAAAATAAAACAGAACTGTGTTCTTAGGATATAAAATTGATTTATTGAAACAGGTTGCCTAGCAGGGGTAATGTTTTGTGTAGCGGAATTGTATTTGGTTTTCTTCTGCCTGAGGAGTAGTGTTGCCCTTCTGAGGAAATCTGTGCAAAGCTTGAAGCTGTCAGGATGCCAGACTGTTCCCGTTTTTCATTTGTCTTGTAGTTATGTTCATTTCGGTAGCGACTTGTCCCTGCAGTTATAGAGCTATGAACAAATCTGAGTTCAGGGTTGAGAGAACTGAGTGTATTTGCCTCTATGAGACCTCTGTGCAGATTATTTTTCTTCCACTAGTCAGTGTAGCCTGTCCCTGTCATTCCTGTATTGGCTTCTGCTTCAACCAATAAAATTTCCTAAAAAGAAAAAGATCCATTTTGCTGCTTCTCCTAGTTAAGAAAGTTGGGCTTTTTACACTGCTTACTTTGAGATTCATGTATGCCATGAGTGCTTGCTTTTACGTTCTCATTCCACTAAGCTTTTATGGCTGTTTTTCTGAAAAACATCAAGTACAAAGGCTCAGCACTTATCAGTCATTAAGCTCTACCAACAAATCTTCATCTGCAGCGCTTGTCCTGCCAGCCACGTCATGCTGCTGACACCTGCAATAATGAATAACACACCGTGCATGCCTGGGGATGAGTGTGCCTGCTTAATGACTGACTGCAGAACTTGTTGTACAGTATGACACTTTATAGACAGTCCTCTGTCAGATTTTTTCTCATAACTGGGTAGTTTTGTGGCACTTGGAGGCTTTGGATCTAGTTGAGATTTCTAACTTAATTTCCTGTGCAGAATGTTCCTGAAGTCTTCCTTGCCAAAATCATGAGTTTATTCTTAGCTGCCAAATATGGCATATAGTGTAGGCAAGTCTAAGGAGATATACACAGACCTATGTACTCCCAAAAATTGGAGGAAATATCTTGGTGCTCTAGTTGAATGTCATGGATTTTTAAAATTAATTTATCTCATCCACAAAGATATCAAGTAAGACACAATGATGTGATAGTTTCAAGTCAGGGCCTGAAAAGAATCTCAGTGTTTTTCTACTGATTGTTTTCTATGGCCAGGGTGTTTTACCTTCTGACAAGTCTTCTTTGAGCAATATAACAAATGTAACATCCAAGCTGTTGCTGTCTCAGTTCTGTGTGCCTGTGTCACCTCAGAGAGGATATTTAAACCTGACTTTTAAAGGTCCAAATGCCTGCTTACTGAAAGATGATTCCCCCTCCCTGCCCCCCACTTCTCCCTCAGTGAGCACTCATCTCAGTTAATTCACAGCTGGTTACAACTTGTTGCTGTGGAGTAGCTTGCCCAGGTCTGGGTGCTTTTATTTGTGCTTTGCTGGCATTCCCAGGTCTTGCACAGCCTGTGGAGAGGTTGGAAATTACTCCCTTCTGAAGAACAGTCACTTTGGTGCTCAAATGGAAGGAGCTCAGAAGTTAAATCATCCCTTCTAAGGTCTTCTATCAGCAACCTGTACTTAAAGTGGACAATTTCAATCGAGCTTTCTTGGACATTATTAGTATCTTTTAAAGACATCTCTGGAACTAGTTAACTTAGACATCCTAGTTCTTGAGGTAATTTGGGGTTGAGCCTAATCTCCCTTTCTGAGCCTTGACCAAGAGCTGAACACTTTATTGTGATACCTGGATGACTTTTCTCAGTTTAAGGACTGCCTGCCAGTGCAGAAGTAGGAATTAGTGTTTATTCTGTGAGTCCTTGGAATATGGAAAACCCAAAGAGAAACAGAGTCAGCCCTTCACTGACCTTTGTGAGTCATCTCAAGAGAGTCTTGAGATAACTGTGCTCCTATTCACAGTAAAACTTTATTTCTTTTAATAGGTTACACTTTGCACTCTGGATCTGGACTTTTCATATTATTCTAGGCTGATGTTTCTAGCCTGGCAAAAAATTCTTGAGGAGTGTGTGAGCTTTCTTCTGACATTCTTTTTTCCTTAGGTTTTCAAAGCTGCTTATGCAGATTCTTGTTCATACTTACTAGTCTATAAAGGACAGCAGCAGGTTCTGGACACTGTGGTGTTTCTGTACACCTTTAATGAACACAACAAAATTAGCACATCATAGTTTGGCACACAACACTGTGCAGAGGAGGCTGTGCTTGTCCTTTCTGTCGATGTCTGCAGAAGGCTTGAGCGCTGACAGTGGCTCTCCTGAACATTTATGACTTTTTGGGCTCAAACCTTTATCTCCAGAATTCTGAACTTGGCCAGAGCCATGTGGCTCCCACTTACTGCTCTCCACTCCTTGTATTTCTTATTCTTAGTGGAGTAATAGAGGTGAATCTCTCTAAGTGAAAAAAGACCAAGTGTTCTCCTGGTCTGATCCCATCTGCTTGCTTTGACAAAAGCTGCTATTCTGAGCTTGCAGAGTTCTAAAATCTTAACTTTTGTTTAGTTAAAATATTTCTCTTTCTTGGCTTCATTGTGCTGCTGGCTGTACCTTGTGGTCATTGGGGTGCAGCTGCTACAGAGTCTTCTTCAGGTGAAAGGTTTTTGCCAGGCTTATTGCCCTGGGTTCTCCAGCTGTTACTGAATCACTGGCTGTCAGTTCTGAGCTTGAGACATTCCCATGCATTGATATAAAATGTGCAGCTCTCAATTAGTCTGATTTAGCTGCTGAAAAGTTGCTGTGTACAAATGTAGAATTCAGTGTGAGTCCGCTTCTGAACTCTAGATAGGTATCAGATCACTTAGCTGCTACTTCAAAGAGCACTGGAAGACTTTCATTGTCCTGGATCTTCTCAGAAACTTTCTCTGTAACTTGGCTAATAAAGCTGAGATTTTGCCATAGTATTATTTGGGTGGTTGGAGCAGCAAAGAGCAAAACCAGCAATTCTCTTAGGTAAGGAAACTTGACTGCTGAATTAGGCCTTGTGCTACTGGCAGCTCACACCAGCACTGCGTTTGCTTCTGGCTTAGGGGTGAAGCAAATGCCTCCGCAGTGAAGTTTCCATAAGAAGATGCTAAGAAATTATCAATATAATCTGGTATCAGACTATGCAGAGCATGGCACTGATTTTGAAACAAGTTTCATGTCTGACAGAGGAAGAACTATAGAAGCATGAGCAGTGGTGGTGTGTCTGTTGTGATCCTAAATCCTGGTGTTTTTCTGGCAGGGCCGGGATGCCCTGGAGTGGGTGATCAGCAAACTAAACACAGAACTGGAAGAGCTGAAGTCCACGCGCGAGGGGATCAAACCAGCCATGGCAGCAGCGTCCACGGAAAAATAAAGCCAAATCTTTGGGTTCACCAAATAAAACCAAGTAACTGACAGAAAAGTCTTATTCTGCAGACTGCTCTGCAGAGCTCCCTCCCAAGGCTGATCTGAAGAGGATTTGTCCATTTGTAAGAATACTGGATCAGCGGAAAAGTAACCTCATCCATCATCTCCACGCAGCTCTTGTTGCCTACTGAAGTTTAAACTGACCTCCTGCAGATGCTCTTTTCATTTAAACAGTTTATGTTTAACATTGGAAATAAAATGTTTAGCACATTCAAAGCAGCCTAAATGTACCTTTTCAAATAAAGGTAGAGGGCATGTTATATTTACACCATCTCAAACTGAAAAGTTTGAAAAAATGCATGTGTGGGATTAAGGGTTTTCTGTGTGAACTTTTGTTCTGTAAAGGGCTGATAGGTCCTAGAGCACTGAATTTTGTCTGGTTTGTAATCTGATAATGTCTTATGGCCAGTTAAAGGGAACTACATGAGTCAGAACATGATACTGTAGAATCTGATATTTATCTAGAGGATCATCTTGAAAGGCTACATCTTGTGTGGAACTAACTCTTCTTAGGTGCTGCCTGAACATGACACACAGATACTTTACCTCTCAGATGTTTGTATCCAAACAAAGATAAAGTTTTTATTGATGTTAATAGCCTAAAATAGTTTTTCTGGTGGGAAGAAGGGTATAATTTATTTTCTTATTTATTAATTTTTCCTCTTTCCTCCCCTCCCTGTGGGGACAGGGATTACTTGAAGGTGCTGGAAAATACTTACTTATCTCTAAGAAGGGTATTTGTAGGCTGCTGGAATGAAGAGACCGTGCTGTTCCACTGGTCCTTGCTCTTCACATCACTTCTTAACTGAGGGAGAAATTGATGCAATAACCAGAAGAGTTGAAATGAGAAATGAGCAGAAAATTTTAAATCTAAATGATAAGGTTTCATAAAGAGAAACTTAATTTCCTGAGTGGAGAAAACAAGAGTACAAGAACCACAAATGGACTCTCATTTCTAAATGCTTTCTGTTAACTACTGACTACCAGTGTAACTGAACCTTTTCAACTCTTTTCCATGTGGGTGCAAAATGGTTTTAAAATCGTTTGAAATGCTTCTCATTATCTGGAAAAATACTCCAATAACTGCAGAAACTTTCCTATTAAATATGCATAAATATATATTGGTGATGACTCTAGCCTTGTCTGATGTTTACAGAATTGTCATGTTTGGTCCAGATGTAATATGTGTTTCTCTGACAGAACCCTCTGTTAGGGCATTTTAACTTATTTCTTGGTATGCACACAAAGTGAAACAAGTGTTGCAAGGATGTTTACTTGTTCAAGTGGCAAGCATGTGCTCAGGAAGCTGTTAAAGTGCATGAGTAACTTCTGAAAAAATTGAAGAGTAAAATGTTGGTCACTGTTTTGATCTGATAATTTTAAAGTGTTTGTAGCCTAAGGGAGTTTTCAGCATTCATATTCTGGTTGGTTTGAAAGTAAACTTTAATCTGGGTGTAACTAAATTACATGATCCTAATGAATAAACCTACTTTAAAAAAATGTGTCTATTAGTTGAAAGCAATTAAATGAATAGCAGATATTTACATTGTTTTTTTATGTGGACTAAAGCCCTTCCTATTTTGGAACAGAAACTTAGAGCTTGAAGCAGCCCATGTCTGGAAAAGAAGGTGGATGGCTTTGGTGCAGGTCAGTTGTTGTCCCCTTTCCAGGAGTGATGTCACTTCCTGGGTGAGGAACGCAGAAGATGTTCCAACTCCTGGTGTTGTTCTGCTAGGCTGGGGGGTGCAGCTATGGCAGAGCTCTGCACAAAAAGAGGGAAAAGTTGCGTGGGGTGTGTCCATTTGGAAACCTGTGCTGCAGCATTTCCGTGCATGCCTGCTGGAGGGTTGGAAACATGACTGTCAGCAGGGGTGGGAAAGCCTTTGGAGAGGCTCCTGTGTTGATTTGGTATGGGAGAAGAGTTGTCTAAAGCTGCTCCTTGCATCAGAAATGAAATATTTACTTAGTGTTGTCTTAGGCTGGCTGACTTGTGCATGGCACTTCCACAAAGTCACCACAGGCTCTCTGGAGCCGAGCTCCTCTGCCACACCCTCGGGTCGGTGCCAATTACACCTCAGGTTGCCGGATTACTTTCTTGACACTTTGTTTCCTTCTTGCAGGAACTAATCGCTATTTGCTTCTTTCCCTAGCTCCTTTCTGTTTTGTTCCTCCCTGGTTTTGGGCTGCTTTCACTCCACCATTTCCTCCCACTTAAGGAAGTATATGACTAAATGCTTGGTTTTCCAATCTGTCTGCTGCTCCACCTGCCAGGCATCAGCAGCTTTCCTACTTGTGCTCAGTCCTCTCCTGCTTTTCTCTAGGCTAAAGGAGAGTGGGGACACTTTGGGTAGGAAAAAGACAAATTTCTTCTGGAGGCCTGTTCCTTCATTTAGCTCCCTCTCATCTTAGGGGTAGGTTCCGATTGTGCATCCGTGGGATTGTTGATCTTCCTGTGGCTGCTCATTTTGCCAGTGTGTACAAAGGACCTTGCAGTGGGTCACACTGGAGCCAGGTAGGTGTGATGGTGTTTGCAGGGGTCTTAGGATGAGGGAAGAGAGGAGGATCTGACTCCATGTTTCAGAAGGCTTGATTTATTATTTTATGATGTATATTATATCAAAACTGTACTAAAAGAATAGAAGAAAGGATTTAATCAGAAGGCTAGCTAAGAATAGAAAAGGAATGATAACAAAGGTTTGTGACTGACTGAGACAGTCCATACAGCTGGGCTGTGATTGGCCATTAATTAGAAACAACCACATGAGACCAGTCACAGATCCACCTGTTGCATTCCACAGCAGCAGATAACCATTGTCTACATTTTGTTCCTGAGGCCTCTCAGCTTCGCAGGAGAAAAAATCCTAAGTAAAGGATTTTTCAGAAAACATCATGGGTACAGGTAGGCTCCAGTGTTCAGGAGATGAAGTGGTTCTTAATTTCCCACAAGCTTTCCTGGGCAGTTTTTACCCTGCTCTCTCAGTTTTTACCCTGTCCTTATTGTTGGCATATGGGACTTCAATCCTTCTCCCTTGGCTATGTGGCTGGTCAGATCGATGGGATCTGGTGGCATCTCTAGCTGTCTGTGCTGTGCATAACACTCATTTTGAAGCATCTCAATTCCCATTCCAGTTCTTAGACTGTTACAGACTGAGCTGGCCCTTGAGGCAAAAAAACTTCCTGCCTTTGGAATTGTTTATTTTCATTGCTCCCTAGAGAAATTTCTCCATCTTTCTTTATTGGAAATGGCTAAAAAATATTTCTGAAGTTGGTTTTATGTCACATGCATTGGCTGAGGCTTCTCAAAGACAGAAAGCTGCATGTGAGGGAAAGTGTTAGGCTGCTTGTGGGAGCAGCAGAGCGCAGCTTTTTGGATTGCAGCAGGAGGAGGAAAAGGGATATGTAGGAGGAAAAAATGTGTAAAGCAGAAATGCTGTAAAGTCAGTGCTGATTTACTTGGAGGGATCTTGAAGTGCTGGGGCCAGGCAGAAAAAGCTCAGAGCTTGTAACTATGTTGATTAATAGGCAGCAAGTGCCATCGTGAGTAAGAATTCTGCGCTTTGAAAGTTGAAAGTGGAACTGAAGTTGGGTTTTGTGAGCTGTGAGAGGGAGGTTGTGTACAGCAGTTGTTCAAGCTGCAGTTCAATGTTTCTCAGCTGCTGGGTTGCAGTTCAAGGGTGTGATGTAGGGAAGTGGTTGGATTTTAGGAATTTGGTGCCAGCACATCAGATCTCCACGCTGGATAGAAGTGTGGCTGCTCTCCCTGTCCCTACAGCTGTGTCACACATGCCTGCTGTGGAGGGCAGGAGCTGGGAAGAGCTGGTTCCTCACTGCAGGGGGAGCAGCGAGGGCAGACAGCAGCGGTGGTTCCCAGAGCGCGGCAAACAGGGCACGGTGGTTCTTGGCCCTGAAGGATTTTAAGATGTTGAAGATCCCACACTCAAAATAGACTGGCTTCTGGTTGATGTGTAGTTGATGTGCTGGTGCAGGCTCATGTTAGCAACAAAAGTATCGACTAAAAACATCATAATCAAATGGTCTGGTGTGTAATTAATTGGGTTTGTTTAGACTTAATTTGGCCTTGCGCCAGTGTGAGTCTTCCATGCTCGCCCATGCTTCTTATTTCTTTTCCCCCATCAGGTCAGCAGGCATGCTGGAGGAAGGCTTGTATTTGTTGGGACAACAGGCAATCCTAGTGAAAGCTCCCATATTTTTTGAAACTTTGCTTAAAGTAAGCAAAGGCATTGACCTGCAGGGGGTGGTGTCAGAAACTGCTGCAGAGCACAAACTGGGCACTGATGTACCGACAATGTAACAACCTAGCACTGGGAAAATGACCAGCCATGTTCCTTGATGAGACACTTCCCATTCAAATCCTCAGGGGGAGCAGTGGTGGGTAGGCAGCACCATTCCTGCTGCTGCGCCTCCCTGGACTGAGCCGTGTAGTGTCCATGTACCCTGTGGTGCTATCCAAAATAAATGCCATGTGCGGTTTAAAAAAATCACTTCTGGCTGTGACTGTGGTAATATCTAACACACTGTTGGTTTTCTGAGAAAGCTGCAGAAAACCAATTTCCATTAGTCTGTGCTGGGTAGGCAGCAGGATGCAGTACCAGGCTCCCTGGAGCTTGCTGTAAGCCACACACTGCTCAAAAGCTCTGCTGGGGTCCTCTGGGCCTGGGCTGGTAACTGCATTTGGGACTGGCAGCTGCTCCATTTTGCATTAGAACAGGAAAGACTCATCTAAAATCACTAGCCTTGACTTGTAAATAAGACTTTATTTATCTAATAAATTACCTTCTCACCCCACCAACACTACCTGCCACCTGTGAGTATCATGCAGGTTATGCACTAAGCCTTTTAATCACAGCTCCAGGGAGCAGGTCATGCTTTCACTATGGATTTGTTCAGTGAGAAGGCATTTCTGTGAAACACAAGTCCTGTCCTTTTAATTTTTCCACAACTGAGGTGACTGAGGTATGATTCTCATTTTACTGGAAGGCACCTGCAAGTGAAATGATCAGTAAGGGCTGCTAATGTGGTGCCCTGCTGGTACAATACCTTCTCTTTTACTTTGCTATAATTTTGTTTCTGACCTTGCTAAGATCTGCAGCAGCTAAAACTCAGAGCTCTGCCTGGCCAAACAAATGTGGAACACAGCCTTGCCACATGTGCTCTGTAGGAAAGGGTGCCCGTGGTCTTTACAGTTCCCTCAAGAAAGTGAGAGCAATGCAGTAATTTTAAAGAGTTTTAATTAGTAATGCATGGACAAGAAATTGCATTTCAGTACCACATAACATGGAAACAAGCAGGAGACAGTTCTGTGGCCTTTTGCTGTTAGAGCTGATGCCCCTGGTGTCCCTGAAGATGCGCAGACAGTACATGCACAGTGACAGCACAGAAGCAGGGGGAGCTCAGGAGGGAAGGGTTTGTGCTTTAGGCCTGTTCATGTCCAAAAAGTGCACCTCCTGTTTGGGATATTTTTTTTCTTTATTAAAGAAGGGGGTGAGGGAGATGGAACCAGCTTTAACAGAAATACAATTCAAAAACCCTTCTCATGATCTTCATTTTGCTTTTGAGTCACAGGTAGTGTAACTACCAGCCCTTCAAAAGGAACATGCCCACCTTAAATGTCTCAGCTGAAAATGGGCCTTGAGAGTGCTGCCTCTCTATAATCTGTGCCAGCTGAACTGGTGCTTATTTCCACTAAACTTTGGGAGCCCACCTCCTGCAGGGCTTACATCAAACTCATGCCCATGTCCTTTAATTCTAGATTTAGCAGATTTCTGAAATCCAGTTTAAAAAATCCCACACTGTCTGGCCCAGGGCCCGTCCTGCAAAAGCCAAAGCATTGCTGGCTCCCATTTCTAAGCACTGGTGTCACTGGTTAGAGAAATGCAGAGAGGACCTGAAGCCTAGTGGAAACACCTTCAGCTGCATCAGAGGGACCAAGAATATGGTTTTTCCATACTGAGCCTCTTATGGGTTGTTTTTTTTTAAAAATCAAATATATCAATAATCAAACAGTATATCAATAATCCTTTTTAGCTGTGAGTCTACAGTAGCAGTCTGGCACCTTGAAAAATTATGTTTACAAGTGTATTTTTTAATTAGCTATAGTAAGGCGTGTTCCGAAGGGTCTGTTCCAAAGGGCTGTTCCAAAGGGCTGTTCCAAAGATGTAGAAATGTTCTACAGAACCCATCTCGCTGCCCTGTGCAGACAGCAGCAGCTCCTGATACCTCAGGACACAGAGCCGGGACTGCCTCACATCTGACACTCAGTTCAGGCAGGCACTGCCACTGCAGAACAGCCTGACCAGGGAAGAAACTGGAACGTTACTGAATTGATTTATTGCAAATAAACAAACTAAGCTACTACTGCATACAATTTGATGCCTGTTTAGCTCCTTCTCCTGATTACACCCCATGACATTTCTTGAGCGCAGACCTACCATAGAAAAATTCATTCACAAGTCTTTGCTTGTCAGAGTATTGTCAAGTTTCATCTCTCTGGGATTTGTTTCACCTGGAAGTAGGGCTAATTGTTTTCCAGTACTGAAAGCAGATGGAAACTTGCACTGCAGGATCCTTTCAGCAGTGACACTGAGCACTCAGCTCTTCAATAGCAGCTCTCAAAATTCTTTAAACAGTTTGTAACCACTTTGAAGTGTCATTTTGCAGCTGGGGACTCTGGGACACAAAGCAGCTCACAACATGTGCCAGGGCAGCTGGGCAACATGGGCAGCTCTGGGATTTTTCAATGTCAAGGTGAGGGAACAGGGAAGCCCCAGGCTGCAGGAGCTCACAGGTGCTGCTCAGCACGGGGGTTCTGTGCTTTGTGTGTCACATCAGGCTGAGCTAATGCCCTGAGCTCTGTCATGGCTCTCCGAGAAGGAAGTTCTGGGGAACAGTAATTACAAGTACCCCAAAAGTCTGAAACACAATAGTAAAAATCAGACAGAAACAATGAAAGAGGTTTCTATAGCTGGAACTGGTATTCATAAACATTCTCAGACTAGCCTTAAGATACACATATACAAAAGAAGAAATAAACCGGAGTAGCTCCAAGTTATCAACATGGCAACAGTATAAAATTTTCTGGTAACATGAACATAATCCATGTGCTGTAGCACCAGAGTGTAGAGTTGCAGCACCTTTCTCTCATGCCTGTGTGCTGTCACTGTTTCACAGATGAGACTGAGCTGTAAGACAGTAATTACAGTGTAAGCTGTAATTCCTAAGAGTTGTGCAGAGCTGCTGGATGAAGTAAAGCAGGAAGGCAGCAATCAGGAGTTTAAAGTTGGAGGTTCTAAATAAGTTTTAACCTATAGAGCATGCAGCCAGTAACGAACCAGGGAAGCTGATGCTGAACTTGACTGGGGAAAAGGGATGCTCAGGAGAGAAGAGAGAACAATGTCAGAGTTGTGATAATAATGTTCTCTCCACTTCTGGTTTAAAAATGAAACCAAATCCATCAAGAACCTCTCCAAAAGACTGTCAGCATTTCTCTCCCAATGATGAGGAAGGGATGGAGATTTCCCAAAGCCTGTATTACATGCAGGACAAATGTGCTGCCTCAGGTACAGCCTGCCAGCGTTGGAAGAAGCAGCACACTGGTAACAGAGGGAGTTGGCTGCAGATGATGACAAGGAGTTAATCACATCACTGAGGTTACACAAGCAGTTTTTATTGCTATTCTAAAGGTACTTCGACAGGTTTTCATCCCTTCATGCAGCCCAGCCAGTGTTCAGCTGTTATGCAATCATTTTTGTTAACAATTCTTTACCAAAAGAAACATCTGACTGATCTTACAAAACTATAAAAGCATGAAAAAGAGAGAGACAGAACCTTTAAATCAGCTTCCCCATGAATAATTAACACAGACAAAGGTTATAATGGAAAGACATTTTATTTTTACCAGGTAACACCCCTCCCTGTATAAAGGAAGTAATGGAGAAAGGGAAAAAAAAACCCCAACAACCCCTCAAAACACTACTGTCACCATGAACACTTGAAAAGTCAGGTCTGAGAGCTGCAGCAAAAGCCTGCTCACATCTTTCATCACCACCGTGAGGCAGAGCTGGTTTTGCATTCCCCACAACCAGGTTCACATACAAAACAAGACTGATGCTGCCAGAGGCATTTTTAGCTCCTTGGGTCTCTTATGATAAACTTTAACAGACCTTGGGCATACTAATAAAGCTAAAAAAACCCAAAGAAAATAATTTTAAAATTCGTGGAACAGAGTTCTCTGTGCTAGTGCCACGTTCTTTTCAGCAGTAATTCGCTCTAAGATGTGCAAACTGTATTAGGGGGCTGAAAGCGTTAACTCTAATAAAAGATAACAGCCAACACACATATAAATAAGACTCGTTTCCTTTTTAAAACATCATGGGAAATTCCATTCCCATTGCATGATTGATGGAGACTTCCTAAATATTAATAAATATATTACAGATATTTACAAGCTTCTGATTTCCCCCTCTGACGCTGACGTGAAGTTCAGCCCGTAACTAGGACATGCTGGGCAGCACCACGGGCCGCTGGGCCAATGGCTGCAGTGCATTTGGGATGCTGGTGCAGGCAGGGAGGAGATGGAAAGCTAAAAATAGCCCCCTCTGCAGAGCCAGGCAACCAGCGAGCTGAGCTCCTTCAGGCTTCCTGCGACCAGCCAAGCCGCTGCTCCTCCGCTCACGGAATGAAATGCTGGGATAATGCGGAGCAACTGTGCCAGGGAGGAAGGGATGGAGCCAAGGGAGAGCAGCCCTCACACTGTGCCCTCTGGAGCCTGCCACAGCACGTGTCAGCAGCTTGGAGGGGTTTTCCCAGGGAAAAAGGGAGGTTGTCCGGGCCCTGGCCCATGGCAGCAACGGGGAGCCATCTGTACAACCACTGCGTTGTTTTTCAGTGTTTGTGCCCTGCTCAGCACAGCAGAGCCTGCCCTGAGCCAGGGACTTGTGGGACTTCAGGGCAGGCACAGGCTGGATAACAAAGCTCTGCCACTGCCCCAGAGCCACCCCCAGACACTGCCAGAGTGGGTCAGGGCACAGGCATGAAAGACTTGTTTGCCTTCACATGCTCAGGAGCTACTTAGTCCTTCATCCTGCCCGCTCTACAACATCCCAAATACCTCTCCAAGAGGAAAATAAATGTGCTGGATGCCCTGCACCTCGGTGGCCTGAGGACACCAGGGAAGCAGACTGTGAGCAGAGGACTGTGCAACTGAAACATGGCCTGGGCATCTCCATGAAAAAGTCCTGACAACAACAGGGCAGATGCAAAGTGAGATTTCCTGCGTTTGTTTCTGTCTGGTTCCCCTGGTGCACTGTGCAGCAAACACACAGCCTGTTTTGGCACAGAAACAAGACAAAGTGCTGATGTGACTGAGATCAGGCAACACTTCCAGCAACAGCAGAACCTTTCCCACCAGCCAGCCTGTGCTGCTCACCTGCAATCCTACATCCCTATCCCATGCCAGTACTCCAGGTGCCTTAACATGCAAGACACTTTTCCAGAGGTACCATGAGGAGAGGACTGTGACACCTGACCTTAAATGGGACAGTAATGAGGGAGAGTTAGCACTGAGCCCTGCTTTTCCTGTTTGCATTGGTTCAGAAAAAAAAATAGAAACTATTTCAATAAGCCCTACATATGTGAGAATTCTCATTTTCCAAGGGGGCTTTTAAGAAAAAAATAAGGATGGCTGACTCCCTGGGAAGGTTTACAGAGACTTTTGCATGTGCTTTTCAAATCAGCCTAAAAGAGACGATATGGATGGCTGCTCCAAAGGCTGCCAAATGGGAGCCAAGCAGCCCTGGTGCCTCCCAGCCTGGGCACTTTGCCTTGCCAGGGCCAGAGGGGCAGTCTGCCTCTTGGGCTTTTTGGACAGAGGAAGCTGTTTTGCTTAATACACCTTTAAAATTATGTTATGGAAGTCCAGTCCCAGCTACTTTGGAGCAGTTCTGAGGTATCTCTCATTAACTCAAAGAATAGAAATGTTAATAAATAGATCTGAAACTTTTCTGCTATGTCATTCTATAATACACTGCTATATAGATATTAAATATGCCTCAGGGTATTAAAAAATTTATGAAAAAAGTTACAGTAGTTGATTTCAAGTATTAATAACTTGGCTATGTTAGCTTGTTTTTAAATACCAAAAAGATCTGGCCCCAAATTATTGACTAAACTCTGGCTATGACTGAATTAAAAAAAAAAGTATTCTGAATGTAAAAAAAAGTGCAAAAAAGCATGAGAAGTCAGTTAACATTGTAAAATTGTTGGAACTTCTAAACAATTAGTCTAGCACTCCCTTGTGAGTGAATTAAAAAGGGGGAAAGAATGAAAAAAAGATTAAAGAAAAAAAAGAGATTGCTCCCAATCTGAGAGAGCACTGTCCCAAATTTCAGCTGAACACGAATTTTTACAGCCAAGTTATAAACCCCAGAAAAAATGGGGCTACAAGTGGATATGCTGTCAGACAGAACTCTAGCAGTATCTGTGTGCTCCATTATAATACAAATTTACACCTTACTCACTGCTTTCTCTGAGTAACCACGAGAACAATTTTACAGGTATTCAGTTAAAATTAGAAGCCTCCCTTATTTCCCATACTCCCCATAAACTGTACAACTTTGTCTACTACTAAAATTCACTGCTACTAGTAGTCATTATCATACATTCAAGATAGAAAGTGAACTACTAAAACCTGCTCAGGAGTCACTCAGAAGGACACTAAGGCTTAAGAAGTACAGCAGCTCAGGGGTACGACCGGCCACACGGGCCAAGAGCTTTGTCACCTGCTTTGCCCCAGGACACTGACACTGCAGAGTCCCGTGCTGAGCCCTGATCTCAGAGCAACCAAATGGGTCAAAGGAAGACGGGAGCTGCTCATGCTGGGTGCCTGCTGGGTGTGAGCATTCCGAGGGTGGGAATGCAACAGGACCTACTGTTTGCTAGTGTGCTAACGGTGACACTGTGCTAGATCTGGCTCTCCACCAGACACCTGCTCTCAGCTCATCTCCTGAAAAATGATTGAAAGCATGGTTAAAAAAAGAGTGAAAGCGAGAAAAGGCTTTCTCATTTTGATGCACATGTACAAAAGAGGCAACAATTTCCAACTGTTGATGTCTCCCAGTGCAAGCAGCTGCCCCGTCATGTATCGCCCTGCACAGATCCCAGCACAGCTCTGTGTCTCTGGGAGCTGCTGGAGCAGGAAACCCTGTGACTGAAGGCAAACCCAAGCCAGTCAGGTGGAACAAAGCAACGGGGTGACGATCCAGACCCAGTGACCTGGCTGATGGATGATGACCTGGTGGAGCTGAAGCAAAGCAGAAGGCACAGGCTCAGACCTCGTTGATCGTCCTTTCCGAGGGGCAGTACTCCGAGGTTCCTGCTGAGGACATGTAGAAGGATTGCGTTTTCCTTTTTAACCTGGCTCGCTTGTTGGCCAGGGACAGGCTGCGCCGGCTTGAGTTGATGATTTCTGAGATGAACTTCTTGCAGTCCACACAAACCTCCATTGTGCTCCAGTCCTCCATTAATTCTTTGGGAAACTCTTCGTGCGACTTATCCACAGACTTGGACCTTGAGGTCAACCTGAAAGGCAAAAGAGCAGGATCTGTCACGTTATCTGTCAGCTTGGCTGCAGGCCCTAGAAAAAATCACATCAGAAAGGTCTGGATTTAAATTTTCCTTCCTATGTCCCAAATTGCTCCAAAAACTGGAGACAACAGCTTCTGCCTGGATTGGTAAGGTTGCAGGGTCACTGACTGAGAGTGTGTGTAACATTTACATCCTGGCAAAAACAATCTTCCTAGTAACTAAAAATAGCTGATGTTTTTGGCTAATCTACACAGCACCATAGCAATGGTGATCTATGCAGAGAGTTTATACAGCAAATTCCCTCAAAAAGGAGCATTTCTTTTATATTTGATTAGCCTTGAAAACCATCCATGTATAAGATATAAATCCAACAGATAACTTCATAATATTAAAGTGAAAAAATTACAAAAATTTGAGTAAGAAAAATTAGGGGGAAAGGAGATAAATCTGTGCACTAGATATCATTTAATTCTCATTCAGTGGGTCATTTCAGCCTATAAGATTTATCTCCAAAGAGTCCATTCACACCAGAAAAAAAAAGACATGTTAAGGATATTTTCTCAGAGGTCCTACAGAAATACAGTCATCCCAGACTCTCATTATTTTTCAGCTGGAATGTGAAAAAGGTTTAAGACACTGTTAGGTTGCTATTTCTGTAAATCAAAGCAATGACTAGAAGAGACCTGGCTTTTCAGGTATCAGGAAAGTTACTACAGGCATTAGAAACATGGCCAGCTACAAACAGGTGAGCAGCATGTTCATGATTGATAAGCAGCACGAAACATTTGGGCAACATTTGCAACAGACACAAGTGAGGCTGGGCTGTCTCTCACCTGCTCCGCAGGGAATGGTGGTGACTGGTAGAGGGTTTCTCTGGCCTCATGAAGCTTTCTCCCCTTTGCAAGGTTGAGGGTCCCAGGGAGAAGATGGGGAGGGTGGAGTATGGCTTCGATGGCAGCCGCATCTGTTGGGGACAGCACAAGGCACGTGCAGCATCATTACAAAGGCTGCAGCTTTTTAGAAAGGCTCAAAACAGAAGTTTCCTTACTTACTTTTTTGCAACACTGTGAGCATACAGGCCTGTGTAAAAAACAAGAGCATGAATCAGTCCATTGGGAAAAATTATGCTTAAATCAAGAATAAGGGATTTCAGGAGATAGAAACCTGCCCCCCTCCATCCTCCCCTTAAACAAACATATTTATTTTTAAAGCTTCTTCAAAACAGTAACTTCAATCATAACATGAAGCCAGAAGCAAGGAGAAATGCTGAACAAGAATGGCATCTAAATCAAAAAACAGGGGAAAAAAAGAAAAATAAACTGGTTTTCCTCTAAAGAGACCTCTTCTGGTAAGTGAGACCAAAACTCAGTGATGACATAGATCTTCTGACTTATTGTCTCACTGTTAACTGAAAATTTATAATTTTGCCTGCAAATATTCTTCTTGCATTTCCCCTGCCTCAATACTCAAAAAAAATAAATTGCCTTGAAATGTTTTCCCCAAACACAGAGGTTGTAGAACTGTTGAGTGGGGAGCCTGAGTAAATTCCATGTTGCTTTCTCAAAAGCATTAAAAAAACCAACAGTTGTTTCTCTCACTTTTAGTCAAGAGTTTCAGTCCAAGGAAGCAGTTCAGTCATTTACAAATGAAATGTTTCTGCATACTTTTTTCTTTTTTTTTAACACAGACTGTTAGAGAAATAAACCAAACCAACAGTATACAGCAAAAATTTTTGAGGGTTTCTGATGTATAAATCGATCATTTTTCCTATGAAATTGTACTAATTTATTAACAGACATAAAATATTTACCTCTTGCAGAACTGACAAGTGTAAGACCAGGTAAAGAAAGAAAACCTTCTTGTTCGACAGCAAAAGCAGAGCTGGAGGAAGAAGAACAGAGGAATGCAGAGTGTTAAGCACAGTCCCACACAGTGATGACTTCACTGACCAGTTGCTGTTGGCAAGGTCACAGTGCCAGGTCTACATCCAGTTCTGGGTCTGTACTTCTAAGATGACATTGAGAACAAGGTCCAATGTATCTTCATATATTTAGAATTAAGCCTTTAATTGTTTTGCCTAAATTAAATACTTGCTCATTAACTAGATAACTTTGGTTAGAAATAAAAGCAAACAATTTTAATAGTGGGGTAAATTAATTAAATCCTCAACCTACTTTGAGATTTGAGAAAAGCTCATTACTAAGATTTATATGTCATGACAATAGGCAACAGCTGAATCTAATGAATGACATTATAAGATTATTGTTCCTCTGCCTGAAATGTATTAAACCTTTAAAATAAATCTGCACATTAGACACAGGTAGGCCTGTAGATAAAATACACAGTGAAGTCAAAATAGGCTTTTTGAAGGTGTCCAAGAAGCACAGATTAAAAGTGGGAGAAAAGGATGCTGCTTCTACTGGAAGTACCAATCTCCAATCTGCAGTTTACAGAAAAATGCATTAGTGAAGGGGTCTCTAAAATTAAACCTCCTTCTGGTTGCATCACTTCTCTGAAGGCTTTAATTCCCTCTAAGCTAGATAGTAAGGGTTCACATATGAAGAACTTGTAGTTTTCTGTTGCTATCTGTAATTCTATTTTCTGGAACAGAAAAGGTAACCAAACCTGCAGAAGGCATGGGGACAGAAATCACCTCAGTCAATGAAGTTCAAATCAGACACATACAGATACACTCTGATAATTGCAAATGTTACTGCATTTTAAAGGCAATCCTAACAAACAAGGTGTTTCCATGAAAAGTTTTGATGTTTCTGGACATCACTCCCCTAAATGGCACACATTTAGGGGGATGTTTGGTGGATAACTCTTCTTTCTCTCCAACAGAGGGTAAGAAACAAATGTGTAAATGGGAGGTTTGTGCAACTGGCCTCTCTCAGTACCCTTCAGAGCCTCCTCAGACTGAGCCCTACCTTTCCTTTCTTGAGAGCAGTGTAGACATCTTTATATTGCTGGTACTTCTCCAGCTCGGCCTTCACAAGCACCTGACGGATGTGCATGACCTCCTCCACTGTCAGAGCCAGACATTCCACGGGGTAACAGAACTCCTCCTGGAAGCCAAAAACCCCATATTATTTCAAAGACAAATGGCTTCTTCCAGAGTTCAACTTAGACAACCAGCCACCTGGTTAGTAACTCCAGAAACAGGGGGTTTCTCCCATCAAACTGGAATAGCACTGGCTCATTCATGGGCATCACATGAGTCTCAAACCACTGGAAGCTGCATAAATGTGATGTAAATGATTTTATGTTCAGCCTTCACAATGATGACAGTTTTCTTCATCTTTCCTCCTCAAATCACTTGACTCTTCTCTCCATTTGTCTTTTATTGTGAACATTTGTTTCAAGCCAATCAACATTCAGATTTATAAATTGAAAGGGAAAATGAAATATGGTAGATGGCATTATTTTATGTATACTGTTTGAGGTATACATCAAATAATTTCTCTCAGACTTCGCGATGCCCAGAGTGGCCAAGGAAAGTTGTTAGTAGCCCATTCTAGCAAAAATTTTTATTCAGTGGTACCACATCTTAGTGCTGACATGATCAGAATCACACCAAGACTACAAAAACTTATATCAGCTCAGGCAGAAAAGTTGTCCTTTCTGCCCCAGAAAGTAACAGCAGCAATTTAAGCTTTACAGAATAATGCTCCAGTATCAAGCAGGTGAACTGGTTAGCCAGTGTTGCATTATAAATGGTAGAGACTCAAATAGAGAATTAACAGCACAACTTTCCACTTACAAAATTTTGAATTTGTTCTGTGTTGTAGCATTTAGGAGAATATTGAGTGCAGAATTCCTGAATTTGGTACCAGGGAATAAAAAGCACCAACCCAATTTGTAATTCAGCCCAGTAGTTGATTATACATTTCCAAAAGAAAGACAGAAACCTCTGTGGGAACTCCCATTGCTTAATGCTTAGTGAACCTTTTCAGTCAGCCCAGAGGGGCTACTGTGCAGTAATGACAATGACAGGCACTGCTCTCTGAATAAACGAAGGAAATTTCTCCTGCATACACAAAGACGTGGCTGACAGTTTGGAGATCTCGTTTACAAATTGAAGTGATGAATCGGATTAGTACGGAAATGCTCCATTTCCATGTACTCAGAGTTCTGTCTTTCCATCAGATTAAAAAGAAAATCCTTCTACATTGCAGACCTGGCAAACATTAGCATTTAGGAACCACCACATTTTTAAAAACTGTTGTCTTACCTATCTAGAAAGGGAACACAAAGAAACTTCACTCTGTTTAGGGTACCCCACAAAAGACTAGAATTGAGTTAACTTTGTTAGATTTGCCAGCTAAACCTTTGGGATATGGAAAACTAATTTTCTGGAAAAAAACAAACTGTATCAAAAGCAGCTGCAATTTGCTCTAAGGTGTAAAAGTGTACAGCCAAAACAAAGTATCTTCTGTTCCTTATGAGCAACTTTACAGCTAACCAGCAGCTCTCAGCATTTTGTTCTGGGTTCTTCCCATAGCAACTGCCTTGTTATGGGGAGGCACGGCTGAAGGCTGGGGCGGCACGGGTGAGGAAGTGGGTGGGAAAGCGGGATGCACACAATGCCAGCAAACCCCCCAGTCTGCATCCTGGGAGACTGAGGGAAACTATCCGAGGTGAATGAGCTGACTGAATGCTTGCAATCAACCAGAGCTTTGAGTCCTTTAGAAAGACATTTCTTACTTGAAGCTCTTCCTTCCCCCTCATGAACGCCCATTCCTTTAATTTACAGAACGATGACGTCGGGGAATATTGCTCCTTTGAAGAAATTCTGCGGATCTGCTATAGGTGTAGAGCACGTACTAGGGGAATAGTGTGGGCCTGTTGTCGTACCAATCAAAATGAATACCATTAAAATAGAAATAGCCAGCAGGCAGCAGGGGAAACATAGAAAATATTCACATGTTTAAATGCTAATGTTTTAATTCCAGTGGTTACACAAGGACAACAAAATGTTAATGCAACATTAAATGAAAGATAAATAATCAGTTTTCAGAAAACTGCTTGGGTTTTTTCTTTCCCTTTTCAGAATATAAATAAGTACACAAGAAAATATTTTTTCTACACTACCTCTAAGGCATTGAAATTAATTAAATTTTGCTAAGCACTGGCTAAACTTCATTGAACAATGATGCTTTGGAGTTATTGCTCAAACTTCAAACCTGCACCCAAATTCAGCAGCTCCAAGTGTGAGAGTACTCTCTGCAATACTCGCATATGACAGAACATGGTAAAGACAAAATGTGGTTTGAATGGTCTTGATTTTCCAGAATTACACTCAATACTCATTTTAATATTAAACACAAGCCAATATGCTTATTTTTAAAGGGGAAAAAAATATTATTTGCAAATACGATTTTGAACTTGAATTGTCCGTGATCCTCTTGGGGACTGGCTTAACTCTGACTATGCAATCATTTTATAAACACTATACCTTAAAGTGTGTATGTATAATTATTTTATGCAAGAAAAGCAGGTAGTAAGACTTGCATACCCATAATGTACTTTGTAGGTCATTCTCAGTGTACACACACCTAATAGGTTCTGATGACTAACACATTTTTACTCTAATGTATTCCTTCTTCTCATTAAAGGATGTCACTAGACATTCAAATGAGTTGCATTGGTAAATTGCAAAATGAATGCACGCCAGAGTGGCCTCTAAATTCTGCAATTCACAATTAGTCAGACATTCTAAACTCTTGCTCCTTTTGCAGACTAAAAGTTTCTAAAAGGTCAGCTCAGTGTATCTCAACTATAAACTCTCCTACAAGAGGGTTCACCCTTCCACTTATTGGTTGGGACAACAAAATGAAGGAAAAATTAAATAATTCATGTTCAGTTAACATAGGGGGTAAATTAAATACTTTTTATTTTCAGTGGCTTTGCCTTCCCTGATAGATGGATATGAGCTATTCTGCAAGTTCTGATACACAAGTGTGCTGAGGACCAAAACAATATATGGGCTTTCAAGTAAAGCAGATTGCAAATGCCCTCCCATTCTACATAGTGTACCTTGGGAGAAACATAAAACCTCATTCTTTTAAACATAGTCCAAGGATCACAATAGTTTTGCTGGATTTTTGCTGCAGGATCTTCATGTGCTGTAATATTTAAGGTCTGTCCCATTGATAATCTGGTGATGTTGCATTTTTAGTTTGCTGTCCTTTCAGAACTGATTTCTTTTCCCCGTGAGGTGATTGAAGACACACAAATATCCTACACACATTGAAATCAAAGTCAATCAGGTGCAATGTCCCAGCCTAAGCTGTAATTCTTGCCACAGCTGAGGAAGTGCTCCCCTAGGAGGGAACATGCTGGTGAAGGTGATTTCCAAAGCCAGCAAAAAGAAGGCAAACCTTTGCGGGTTTCCACCTGCTGGCAAAAGCTCTCTCACAGAGATAGTACATAGCCCCTGCCACCCCACACATGGCTGCTTCAACGGGATGAGAGCTGAGCAGAGAAGCTGTTTGCATAGTTGAAAAAAGTGGTCTGAAAGTCATCCTTGGAAATAAACTGGTTATCCTAGGAACCTGAACAATAGATAGGAAGCAGAGAAGCGAATGCTGTGTATAAATGAAACCATTAGCTTTGGTCCTCTGGGTCATGAAAAAAAAAAAAGATAATAAAAATAATAATTAAAAAAGCAAACAGACTGCAAAGGCACCCACAGGTAAATCTCAGGACACTGAATAGATCTCACTGATGAAGCACCAAATCAGCTCACTACAGCAACCACCAGGGCTGACCCCCACCAAAATCAGTGAGCCGCCCTGCCTTTCCATGTACCACTGGCAGGGTGACATGTCAAAAGGACTGTGTTTGGCACTTTTCCAAGTTAGTTTCCCCTCTCCACCTACTTGGGCCTAACTACCTCTGTCTGATGAGATGCCAGTTCACAAAATCATCATTAGTATGCAAGACAGAGCAGTTTCCTGCTAATCCTGCTAAGAGACTGTAGCAAACCCCTGCCTGGTTGCACTGGCATTGACAGCTATTTGCTGACAAGGCCTCTTTCACCTTGCAGAGAAACCAGGGTCACAGGAGCTGGTGATAAGAAATTAAACTCCATCAATCCTGGAGAAAGGGATAAAGAAGTGTGAGGTCAAATAAAAACGAAATTATACTCTGCACTTATTGAGAAGCATTCACTCTGGGAATGGCAATTTCACAGGTGCAACATCTGGAGCAGCCACTGGAAGAGGCTGGCATCCCTCTGGGAAGGAGAGAGTTGCAGAAAGCCAAAGCGTGGAACTGGGCCAGTGCCAGCATACCAGAACACATCTCCCAAAATGAAAAACAGGAGTTGAGGGAGGTGTCTGTTACACCCTAGAGGGCACTATTGCCAAGTTAAAGAATTAGCTCTCCAGGCATCAAATAAAATAGGTTCTTATTATCAGAACATCATTTCGCTACCAGCTTCCTTCTTTTTCACTTCAAAGTCAAAACCAAGTTAGGTGGCAGTTCTCTAGAGAGTAAAAAAAACCCAAAAAAACCCAAAACAAACAAACAAAAATCCCCTAAGCACAAAAGAAACTAGTAAAACCCCATCTGTTCCCAAATTAGCCTGACTTATCTAATGGCTTTTTCTCCCTTTTCCTTTAGTATTTTTCAGGGGGAATGGAATAATTGAATTAGTTTTCCTGCAATGATTTTATTTTTAATGTATTTTTCTAGGCTTATGCCAATGAACAGATTGACAGAGTGAGAGTATGTATGTGGTCAAGAAGATTCTGGTAATAACTTGGTTGACCTATTTAAAACAACAGCCTTATATAAGATTTTAAGTTGCATGATCCTCTGAAATACACAAGATTAATATTACAATGTAGCACACTCAGATACACCAGAAGTGTGATGGAGCAAATGTCTCAGTATAACACAGGATGCTTTCTGCCATCCTCCTTTTGAACTATTTGTCTGTGAATGATACTGGGCTTACCAGAAGACAAAGTCTGGGTTTCCACAGGTTTCCACCTCCTGCAGCAGGAGGTGCCAGAGCAACCCATTTTATGTGACAGTGACTTCAAACACTTGCTGAAGGAGGTCTCCAGTATGGGTCTGCTGCAATACATCCTGCTCCAAGTTCACTTTGGCAGGAGATGTCCACTGGGCTGTGCATTTATAAACATGTTACTACCTGACCTGCACCTGGAATAAAAAACTACATTCTACTTGGAAGGATGTAATAAAATCCAGCAGACCTCTGAAAAGGAAAGGCCCATTATGGGAATATCTGGAGGTATTTTCCCTATAATTGATCAGCTTCATCATCTAATAGTTTGGGATCCCGGCTGTCAACTCTTGGGCTGACAAAAATGCTCTTCAAAGCCCTTTAATACCACTGCACTACAAGACAGGGCAAGTGAATATTCCCTTCCTTTCAAACTCAGATGTGTTTATTGATTTCTCTGTTCACCAGCACCTCATGGGGCACACTCTGAAACCCTGCTGATAGGAAAAGAGACAGGGAACATACCCTGCATGAAGTTACAATGCACTAATCAGTATGTCAGCATAAACGAACCAGGATTTCATACCCTCTGCTGTTTGTACTCTGCTGGAAAACAGTTCTCAATTAAAGCTAATTGATCAAATGCACTGTACTTTCTTTTCAAGCAGTAAAACAGGTTTTTGCCTCAGTAACTTCAACAAAGCAACACAGACAAACCTTGATTTGGATTACTGAAAGAGCTTTCGTATGTATAAACATTACCAGGCAAGTTCTTAAGGTGGGAAGAAAAGAAATCATTCAATTCATCCAGTTATTATCTGCAATACTTCCAACAAGTAAAAAAATTCCCCCAAATCCCAAAATAGATCCACTGCTTTGGAATTGTCTCTATTCAAGTGGAATATCAGTAAGGTGAAGTTCATCTGTTTTGGTAACATTCTGAAACAAAAATCAAGACACGTGGTTTACCCAGAGTCCTAATCACAGTGCAAATGTTTTCTGAGGCACCTGTACCTGGGATTTTGGATAAATATGTTAGAGAGACAAAGTTCAAATCTTGATTTCAAAACACCTTTAGTAGCCAAGAGCTGTTTCTGAATTGAGGAGTTTTCTTTGGGTCACGTTCTAATCACACTGAAGCCAAGTTTTAATTTTCATTATACTCTTAGCATTCCTCTTTTTCTCTCTCCTACCACCCACTCCACTTACAAGTGACCTGGAGCTCTGTTTTGAAGGGGGTAGGAACTGTCTCACATTGGTTGGTGTTTCCTTTTCAATGGAGTGTCGTCTCTGCGGCGGCTGCCGTCTCTCGGGCTGCGGCGTGGATGATATGGGCAAGAACTTTGGAGGCACTAAGGATTCAATCAATACAAAAAAGTTAGCTCTTCTATGAGAGACTGTTGGATAACATTGCTCAGTACTTCATCCAGCCACTGATTTGCTAGAATTCCTACTACTGGTGGCTGAAGTTACATATCCATACTGAGGTGTTTCAGGATTTTGTTCTCATTATTTCACCATCATACACAGGAAACACATGCACAGATTACACAGCTCATTACAAACCTTCCCAATGAAACTGAAATGCTTCAAACAAATTAAAAATATTGTTACACAGTAAAACCTGCAATAACTGTGCCTGAAAAAAAAGAGGCCAGATCTTGCCCTTTTTCCAGTAAGTATTTTTGGGAAATACTGGTGATTGCTAAGTGTCTTTCAAACACTGCCACAGTGGCAGAGATGGAGGAGAATTTTACATTGGTCTTAGGCTTGGACATGCTTCAATAGCAAAAAATTATTTTAAGAGATGAGCATAGCTAAGCTTTCCCCTCCATTCACTTGTGACTTCCTCTACAGTCCTACATAAACTTCAGGGATGAAACCGGTTTCACAAAGATATCCACACAGAGTGGAGGCTAATGCCTCCCAACTGTTTATCACACTTGACCCATTCAGCAGGGTTCAGCTTTAGAAGTTTATTCCATTAACCACACTCAGCTTCAGCTTTCCATATAAGTGTGAGACAAAGTTCATAGCACAGGAGACAATAGAGGTGAGTAAAAGCAGCCACTGGGCTCTCTCATAACTCACTCTTTCTGCTGCTGGTGCCTTCTTGAGAGGGGTCTTCCACTTGTGAGGGGGAGATGCTGCTGCTACTTCCTGACTGGTGCACTGATTCCTCCTGTGTGGCAAGAAGGAAATAAACAAAAATCCTCAGGGACTGTTTTTAGTTCTTTTACTGCTTTTTAGCACACAGAAAACACAAGCTATCAAAGATATCTTGGACTATTCAGTCACTTGAAGTCCTGGAAGTCTTGAGAAAAACACTGACTCTCCACAGTACTGAGCAAACAGAATTTCAGTGCTCCGTTTTTTTAGAAAGTGAAATAAATGGTACATGATTTGAATTCAGTGTGTTTAACTACTGCATGAAAGAACAAGATCAGGAGAGAGATGCATAAATCCACTGTAAACTGTTAATTTTCCTTGCTGTATTTAAAGACCCCTAGGAATTTTCAGCTACAGCAGATATGTTAACACAGCTTTTATATCTCACGTTAACAAGGAATTAGCACTTAGATTTCTCTGGCCTCCAAAGCAAGGAGAGCCACTCACACAAGTGACTCTGGTGAAGAGAAATTAAACTGAATTTGACTGCATTGTTCCCTAATTCCCAATCCTGGTGTGTTTGTCCTTTCTTCTGTATTTAAAAGAAATCTCATTCACTGTATTGCATACTTCTTCTCAACAGCCAAGGGCAACTCCTGCGAGATGAAGGAAAGTGAAATGGGCTTTGACTAAACACCTCTCAGCTATCTAAACCTTTATGCCACCCAAATTATTAAATCCTTGGCTGTCACCTAAAGCCTGTCTCTAGCTACCTGCTACCAGCAAAGAAATAGATGGTCACAGAAGCCTCCCAAATGAAGAGTGCTGGAGGACTGAGCTTGAATGCTCTTTACCTCAAACGTGAACGCTTTCAACCAAAAAGACTTAACATTATTTAGGCTGTCAAGATTTACAAGATCAAACAAATGACCTGCCCTAAAATCCAGCAAGTGGCTAAGCTTCTCTCTCACAGATCTCCTTAGCTGAAAATCTCCACTGGCTGCAAGATTGCCTTCTTTGGTAACAGCAAGTTGGAAAGCAAAGCTGGCAGGATCACCTCAGTGAGCACCACGCATCACAGGACACAGGCCTCCACAAATTCCTATCAGGTGATCTGTCCTTTAGGCTTAGCCCAAGGGTAGCTGTTGTATTTGAGGAAGCTGTCCCCACCTATTTGCCACAACACAGTACTCTGCAAGGGGTCTTACACCAGCTCTCATCCCAAAACAGTATATTCACTTTAACATTTCAGTTGGGACCCCACAAAACACTTGTGATGGGAAGCTTGCAAGGAAGCTTGAGCAGCACATCGAGCGACGTCAGCTGTTTTACTTGTAGAAAGCAGTACAGTTCGGCTAAAGAGCTGGCTAAAACACCTCTACATTGCTGCATGGTTGCCTTAAAAGACCAATGGAGAACCTCCATGACAATTGGATGCACTGTCCTTTAGAAGGGGTCAAGAGTGTTCACAAGCCTAGAGTAAAATATTTACATTTTGAGAAAGAGAACAGCCCTGAACAAAGGGAACTAAACTTTTCACTTTGTAGAAGTCAGATTGTTCTGAGTGGACAACAAGTTTACCATTGCTGGAGAAGCTAATGAGCTAAGATGAAGAACTAAGTAAGCTCTTCTGCTGCTCTAAAGAATGAACTGTTGGAGCCAGTGGCTAAGTATAAAAAATAATAAGTATAAACCAGGGCATGGAAAACAGAAGCCAGGAGGAAATTAAATTTGACATAAAATCCTACTTAGACAACAGGTACTCAAGGTTAGTAATTTCAAATTACTACTTCTGTGCACAAACAGATGCACTGACAATGCTATTTCTGTCGTACAATTTCTCAAACATAGATTCCTCCATATCTATACAGCAACTGTTGATTATTATTTTAGACTATCTGACATTTTACATTTGATGTTGGATCAAACCAAACATCCAGAACTCTGCACTTCTCCAGAGTGTCAAAAAATGAGAATTTTACAGTTACTGAAAAAGCTGCAGCTTAAAACATCTAAATCTATTACAGACATAATTTTGGGCCAGATGACTGTAGCTTCACAAGGAAGAGACAATTTTAATCTGTATCAAAAGTGACTATTAGATTGTTACTTCTCTTAGCCACACAAAGCAAAATGGCACTTCCTCTCCCATGACCCCTGGAATCTGTGATTTTGGTGGTGAGGCAGAAAAAGCAAGGACAGAAAGAAGGAAGAATTTATATAATATTCATCCTTGACAGAAAACGGGCATAGGGCTGTATCAGACCTTGCCTTTCACCTCTGCCTGGCTACAATGAGTATTGGGACACAGCTGCATTGCAACACTCATGAAAGAACAAAGGGGACACATGGGGAAGAAAATACATCTGCATCACAGCTCATTTGGAGGTCCACAGCTCAGCAGTGCAGGTATTTCCAGCCTGTAATTTAGGGCACAACACATTAATAATTTCACTCCCAGTGAGTAACTCCAAATAGGTTAAGCCCAACTCAAACTGCAGACAAAGAGGTGGCCGAATCATTTACAGGCAATCAGAACAACACACAGACTCTTTTCTGTGTGTTACATACAAAGTAAAAGTCAGGGAAGAAATAAAACATTTGGACAGAGCAACCTTCACTCTCTTCCAATGTTCTATGTCCTTCACCACCTTGAAAACTTCACCTAAAGTCCCTTCAGTTTATTTTCACTACCTTAGCACTCTTCCTGAGCCCAACCAGTATTCTGCTGAGCATCTTTATCATCTCAGTTGCTTCACCAGCTATTTCTATTGACCCAAACTAGTCCAGCATCTGTTCTCTGTGACAGCTCAATGTGGTTGATTTATTTTCAATTTATCTTTTGCTATATGTTCCAGAGCTTGTTCCATACCACTTTGCTTGCCTATACAGTATTCCCTAACCAATAGTCATGTTTAGACATTTTATTTTTCCCTTCTACAAGAAGCATTTCACATTTCCCATTACACAATTTTCTTTTACTGACTTCTGCCCATTTTCCTGTGTGAAATAGCATGATGCTTCAGGATACACAGAGGTACAGGCTGTAAGACCCAACCTCACTGAGAGATTTTAGTATTCCTGCATCCTGCCCAGCTTCATTCATATTAACAAACCACATATAGCCTCCATTGTAATTTTAAAGACTGATGAGTGATCTCAGAATGCAAATCTCTTCTCCTTTCAGAACAGATGCACCAAATTATGCTCCCACACAAGTCACCCACAGGATAACCCCAAAGAGGGCCAACCTTTCACAGATCAGAAACTATGCAAAGATATAAATTTCTCCCCACATATATTTCTTCCCAGCCTCCTATCTTTCAGCATAGACGCCTTTGTAACCAC
The DNA here is from genome assembly GCF_035770615.1 of Melospiza melodia melodia. Classification (NCBI taxonomy): domain Eukaryota; kingdom Metazoa; phylum Chordata; class Aves; order Passeriformes; family Passerellidae; genus Melospiza; species Melospiza melodia. The sequence goes on along the minus strand of NC_086194.1, from coordinate 120,951,859 downwards.
CCTGTCAGGAAACCCCTCCTTTCCCATTTACAAGAGAGAAAAAGAGTCAGGGAAGACTGCTTTCCCCAGGCTAAAATTATCCTCTGTGAATAAAGCCTGCCTGCATGTGCTTTCCAGACAGCTTAACTTTCAGAAAGGTCCAAACTCAATTAATAACACTACTGGTCCAGAAGACAAAGCTCATTCTTGGGGATGTAATGTTGGTGCTTCCTGAGGATCATATATAATGCAGCTTTGAAACTAAAAAGCTTTTTAAGGTTTTCTCCTTCTAATGCTTTTTTAAATCTTTAACTCTTCATTTGGAGTGGATGAATTCAAAATTATTTCTCCATCTGAGTGATATTTGCTTGTCCCTATCCATGAAACATTTTTGGGGTGTTCCTTCCCAATCTTATATAGCAAATTAATGCGCTGACATTTGCACCAACCTGCAACCCCTCTGGCACAGCTGCTGCACTTTATTAACAGCTTTTATGGTGAGGCTAGCCCCGCATCTGAGTCCTTTAGCAGCTACTGCATGAGTGCCAGAAGGGTGCTATGTACTTTCCTAAATTCCCAAAAGCATAATTGCTACAAACACACTGTGGACAGATACTGGGTATTTAGGAAAGCAAGTAAATGTGGGTTTAATGCCAAAATTACCATTTAATCTTTCAAAAGAATATTCTACTTTTTTGGGTCTGATTTAGTATTTTTGAAGTTCTGTGGGCTGACAAAGTAGCCATGGAAAATACGGATTATAATTTGCACAGTCACTTCTCATCTGATCATTTCAGCAAACTAAGAAGCAAGACTCAGTTCTGAAAAATCGAGAAGCAAGTTGTGTCCTGATTTTTTACCTCTGAATCTGAGCTGTCAAGCTCAGCCAGTGTGGGAGCCTTCAGGAGTCTCTTGCGTTGCACTGTCACCTGTGTGGCCCCGTTCTGCTTTTCCTGGGGTGCCGGGCTGCCGTTCACTACAGAGGCATCCGCTACTTTTCTGCCAGCCTCTGGCGTCGGTACTTCTACCAAGGGAAACAGAACAATTGGTGTTTGCACCTGAAATGCATTTTGCCTTCTCAAATCTTACTGCTAAGGCAATACACTCAAAAGGAAAAAAAAATTATTGTGATAGTTGTACCTGTGCAATTATTTTACTTTAGTGATTCACTGCTCAGACAATTACAGGCGATGGCTTGCAGTACAGAAGCAGTATGAAAGAATGAAAGCAGTGCAAAAAGCAGCATTGCATAATGCTAAAACCCAACCTCACACCAACACCAATCTGCTTTAAAAAAATTGCCTGTGTTAAACCCGAAAATATTCTTCCTTCAAGCTACAGTCTGTAATTAACTATGTAACAAGAACCAGAAGAATGCACAACCATATCTGGGCAAGTGGGTTTCCAGTGAATCTGAAGACATCACCACACAGAAATTAGGAGGTTTAGCATGGAGTAAACCCAGTTTTTCCTGTGAGGACCGAATTGCACTTTACTCTGCAGGATACAGAGAAGGAATGAAAATGAGGTAAATAATGAGTGTTCATCAAACACATGCACAACTCTTGGGCTTGCTTGGCCTTTTGTATTAAAAACAGGTCTGAGAGGTCAGACCTTCATGGAACAGCAGAAACATGAGGCTCCAGCTCTATTTTCATCTACATAACTTTTACAAGGATGAAACTCCACTGAGTAAATTACTCAGGATTTCTGCTAGTGTGCAATGAAGATGCATCTTGGATAATGTAAGCTTTGGGTCTGCTGTGCTTAGCCTAGCTTAGCTTTAGACATTAAGATAATGACCTAGCCTTTGATATTTTAGAAGAGCTTAGAGTTTGGTCTGATAAATCAGTTTTATCCCTGTAAAAGTACAAAATACAGTATTCCAATCTGAAGAAAATTATGTTGGAGGGACAAGGAAGAGAAGCTTTTAATCTCCCATCTGCATGTATGTCTAAGCAGCTGGTCCTTCTACAAATGTGTTTTTCTTCTCATGTAATTACAGGACTCCTTCCCCAGCCTTGTAATAACAAGGTACCTCCAGGTATTACAAGGCTAGGGTAATGATGAGTAATTATTCCCATTTTTATACAGGGTGAAAAGAGGCACAGAGGGTCAAGTGACTTGTACCTTAGGTTACTGGGAGGACTGTGACAGGGAAATGTTATCACCCAGATATTCACAGTGCCAACAATGCAAGTACTCACACATCACTTGGAGTTACTTACACAGTTGCCCTGGTATAAACAGACAGTCACTCCTGCTACAACACCATTTGCATGGATAAAGCCATCCTTGCACCAGGTAAATCAAAGCTACACACTACACAAAGCATAGCTACAGAAGTAGGTCTGTTTAACAACATTCTCACCACAGCACCTATTGAAATAAACTAAGAAAATGAATAAGTTAAACCAATATATTTATTTTTAAGAATTATCCAGGTTATTGTTAAATGCTGGAAACGGATCTAAAAAGGAGAGGAGGTACATTATAGTTGCTATATAAATCATATCTTCAACTGGGAGTATAAGAAAAGGCAATTATTTGGGCTAATAAAGTCATGGTGACATTCCAGCCCTATGAATCTGTGTACTACAGTGTTATTACTGCCTTCAGGTCCTTCCTACAAAGAGCTGCAATCAAAGACTTAGTCTCCCTAACCCTTACTTCCTATCTTCAAAGGCTTTGCTAATGGCTGTCCTGACTACCACAATGGCTTATAGGTCATGGGTTTTCTTCCTTCTGGATTTCTGTGGGTACAGCATGGGCGTCCCCCACATCAAATGCATTCCAGCTCTGCCAGCAGCTCAACGCAATTCCAGAAAAGGACAGCAGGAAAACAAAACCCAAACTGCCTCCCCTCTCTGCTGCCAGTGGCACTTCTGGAGACCTCATAACTAGCTGGCATGTAGCTGATTGAAGAAGTTCTGAGTTTCCCAAATGATCAAGAACAACCTTTGATTTGTCTTTGGATGGCACAGGGCGGTTCCTGAAGAGACCTTCCAAGGAAGCAGCCCCAGCACCACCCCACAAGAGCCAAAGGTGGTGCCCCTTCTTCCCTAAACCTCCTGGGTGGGGACTCCCCTGCCTGGTGGTAGGGAGGGTGAAGAATGCCCTGTAAGCACTGCTGGACTCACTGGGAGATAAATGATGGAAGCCCAGCAGCACTGCTCTCCTGCCAAAAACCAAAACACACAATAGGCACAAATGGGGAAAGGAAAAAGGGGGGACACCACCAGAGACACCTCCTATGGCAGGGGATGGAATGTGTTTCCACATCAAAAACTGTTTTCTGGTGGTTTTTGTTTGCTTTTTTTTCTCTCCAAGGAATACAGGCCAAATTTCTTTAGGTTTGAGAAATGGAACTTTCTGGTCCATTTTGAAAGTAATTTATGTAGCCAATAAAGATCTAGGAAGCCCAAACCAGCTGTCATTTAAAGTCAGGCACATGTGAGTTGTTCATACATATTGCTGAGTTGCTCATATGTTGATTCAAGCCTTCTTGAAACACCAAAGAAATTTTAGGTGAATCAAGAAGACAATCCATCATAGTACTTGTTTTCAAGGTTTCTTCAGTAGGAAATGTGATTTATCACCGTTCTTTCCTCTAGAGAAAAAAAAAAACAAACCACGGAGTTTTTGCAACTTGCAAGCACTAAAGAATAATAATAAAAAAAGAATAAAATTAGAAAACAGTCCAATCTATAAAATCCATCTGATCGATCAAGTGCAATGTATCATTCTTGCACTTACAGTACCGAATCCATGTGAATAAATGGATTATCATAATTTAAGGAAAAGATCATGAAACATTGAAATGTTTCAGCTCAAATTTTGAAACATTTGAGTTTCAACAAACAGATTTCAAGAAAAAAGCCTTGTTCTAAAATTAAAACCAGAATCTGTTAGCAGACATAGACCAAAAAATTATTAGTTTGTTTAAGCTGTTCTAGTGATCTGTTTGGACAACAGAAACATTCGCAGGTGACGAATAATCACAGAAACAAGATAAAACTATTTAGGATAATCAAGTGAGAAGCAACAAAGAGACTAGATCTTATAAATATGAACATGACAGAAGAAATAAATGGACAATTCCTTGAAACAAAACTTAGATATATTTTTAAAAAATGGATAGTATTTTACAATTTCTAGGTTCACAGAACACTTAAACATTTTGATGATTTCAATGACATTTAAAAAGGCTTGTGTGAGTTATAGCCTGGGGTTAAGGATTTATTAGAGAGTCAGACCAGACACACTGGGGGAGTGTCATTTCTCTGTGTTTTCAGGCAGCAAGTACAGTGAACAGTACCTGAAAATTGGATGATTGTGTTTGGTTTCTTTTGAGATTTTCTCTAAGCTTTCATTACAACAGGTAAATGAAAGAAGGCAAGGTCTTGATTTGATTACTTGATCTTTGTGTTGGGCTTCCCTGACCAGCCTTAGGAAGGGGGAGACAAAAAACTCCCACTGTAGGATAATATGAAATGTGCCTTTATTTACTTGTAAGATTATGTCTCGTGAAACAAGAAATTAAGCAGACCACAAATTACATGCAAACCTCAGCAGCCATATAACCATATGCTGTCTGCTTCCTAACCAGCTCTCCTCAGCCAAGAGTGATGACAGAAACCTAAATTTTCCTTTATACAGGAAATGTACTCCTTTGGATTATAATTTTTTACACTGAGTTTAAAAGAAGGCTAAAATAGATTTGCCGAATTATTATATGTTTGCTTTTTGCTGGCTATTATGTCAATAATATGGTGGGACATATTACATAATAAGTAAAAGTAACAGAGATGCGCTCATTTCACTGAACTTCAGATGTTAAATTCAAACCTGAGAACGAATAAATCAATCTTTTGCTGTGTTTGCATCCCATGTATCACTGTGCTATGTAAACTAAAGAGTTTACAAAGACCTGGTGCCTCCCACTGGTCTGAGACAGACATAATCTAAAAGTAATAATCCCCATGAAATTTGGTGTTAAATGCTTGTTTCCTTCTCTCTCCCAGCACATTTCCCAGTTCCCTCCTTCCCCCAAAATGTACAAATTGTTTCTGAAATAACAACTTCAAAGCAGCAATGCACACAGCTTTGAGGTAAGAACTGGAGTCTTAAGAGTGGCAATGACTGATCTTTTGAGCTGCATTCAGCACTGCACTGAAATGAAGCTGCTTTTCAGCTATTTTTCTATTAAAGCAAGTGGTAATGAGTGCCCTGGTCCCCAGTTGTTATCTGAGTACCTCTCAGGTAACTCACTACAGGTGGCTACCACTTGTTCCTTCTATTCTACCAGAAGGAAAAAGCAGTGTAAAAGGAGAGCCCAGGAGCCCCTCCTCTCCTCTTCAGGAGAACAGCAGGCAGATGTGTGGAGCTGGGCACTGTGACACACCACCTACACTGGCTTGGTGCCAGCAAAAGTCTTCTCAGGATTCTGCATCCTCCCCATCGCAGGCAGCATGAATAATAGAAACCTGCACCCGTCCTTTAGCACTTAGCAGGAAACACTTCTCTTTTTCAGCTGGTTTGTGGGGTTTTTGTGACAGCAATTCCATCAAGCAGAGTGCAATGAGAGCAGTGAAAAAGCAAGTGTGTGCAAGCAGTGATGGAAGCACAGTACAGCCTCTCTGCCTCTGAAAGAATGAAAAAAGTAAAAGCACACGAAGCAACAGCATCCAAAATTACTGCTTATCTGCTTACTATCAATATCCCAACCCATCTAATTCACTTTACTGCTCATCTGGTGTCTCACATCTACCTAACTGGAATGTTTTAATCATCCTGAATTTACTTCTAAGGACACTTTATCAGATCACTCAGTCACGCCATATGATGCTACTTGCTGAGAACCACATGACTTGCAAAACCAAAACCAATCACGTTTGGGAGATGGATAAAGAAAGCAGGAAGAGTTCTTCAGTGGTCAGTCAAAACCAGCAAATCCAAGTACAGTACAGATTTTTAAAGTTACTTCTTCAAAAGAAAAATATTATGGTTATGAATCAATGGATTACAAAACATTGTTTAGATTTAAACAAATGAGGATGTCTCAGAATTCTTAGAAATGAAAGGCAAAAGAAGAAGCAGACAGACACACACAGAAGGACAGATCTGAACATTTCCCTTTAGCTGGTCACTGGCATATTCAGTTTTATATTCTTAAAACTAGAACTTTTGGCACATCTGAAAGTAGCAATACTTTTTGAAAACATAAGTTTGCCTGTTTATGCTTCTATCTGAGGCCCTGGGGGCCCTGCAGCTTTCAGGGGAGTAAAATATGATGCCATGTACATATGTAATGTGAATCCCAGCAGACAGCTGTAGTAGCTGCACCACACACCACGAGTGTAAGGTTTCACAAAAAGGCTCGAGCTGCATTAACAGCTTGTCACCACCTCTGACAGCAGAGCCTGTTCCTTCCTCCCTTCCACCCCTGCTCATCAGCTGCCCTCCTCAGCCAGCTCTCTGATCATCTGATCAGATAGTAGGCAGGTTGCAATCACTAAAAGAGCAGAAGAACAACCTGGTAAAAAATATTTGAAGTATTTGTTCCTGGGTTACAGGAGTTTAACACAATCCTCTTGTGAATAAATGAGCAGGACTGACACAGAGAAGGGGGAGAATCACATGCTTAGAGGGGAGCCTGGGGAGGAAGGGAGCAGTGAGAGTCCCTCCTCCCCTCTCAACAGTGGCAAGCTGTTTCCCTGGCTCAGTCAGAACAGGGAGCCATGTTCACAGATATGTCACTTGTGAACTGTGTTCCCATATTAGATAAATGCTGTATGTTTTAGGTAGAACTTCTATGTGGTCTTTCTGGTTCACAATATGCCAGCATTTCAGTCAGATGTGGAAAATAACCAGATGAGACTAAAGGATGCATGAAAAATTGAGGATGTGAACTGTGCTGAAGTCCTAGATGGGATGTTTCTATCTGTAACTCAGAGGAAGGAGGGGAGGTGGTACATGGATTTATTTGGAGACTTTTTTGAGAGTCACCTAGGAGAAATTAGATAAGAGCTAGCTATCTCCTCTGCCAACAAACCTTTGAGGCTGATGGTGAATATTTCCAATGTCAATGATGGAAATTTTGGGCCTGATCATCGTGGAAATGTTAGTGTATAATGAGGAAGGAATGAATTATTTTCTGGCTACTAGGCTATCTGACATTGCAGTATCCAAAGGGCAGCAGGTTCATACAGCTGCTGCATGTCCTAACTAATGGCTCACCAGAGGAAACCTGAAAATTTATATTAGATAGTTGATGAAGGGTCACCTTTTGGATCCTCTGTACCAGCTATTACCAGCAAACCTATTTGTTCTAACAAGTAAAGAAGGAAGGTTTAGCTTTTTTTGTTGGTGAATGTCTTTGATTTCATACCTCAGAAAGCTTTTGCCATACAGACACTGTAGAACAGACAGTTTCTTTCTAGATCAATATACATAGGTATATTTCATTTAATCTAGAAAGGTAGATGAGTTCAAAGCTAGTTTTAGGATCCTGGTGAGAAATGAAGTACTGCAAAAGATGGTCTAGTCAAAAAGTGAGTGCAAAGATGCAGAAGTCAGATTTATCAATAAATAAATCAGACTTGAAGGCAATGCTGAACTCTGCAATCATTTTAAGAGTCTGGAATAGCTCTCAAAATAACCTTATTTTCTTTATTAATTTAAGCAGAATTGCAGCATTCTGGTGAATACACTCTGTATTTCAGGTGAAATGCAGATGTTTCCTGTTCCTAGGCATCCTTTTATGGCAAGGGAAATGTAAGTATTAATAACTAATTTATCTATTTTTTTTATTTTCACTGACCGTATCTTGGAAGAATCCCTTCAAGTTTCTTTCTTAGATGGGAATTCAACAAACAGATGGAACAAATTTCACAATAAGCACAACAACCACATCAGGTGGTGCAGCACATTTTACCTGACAAGTCAAAACTGTAAGACATGCTAAGTGGCCGTATTGCTGTAAAAAAAGAAACAAACACAACAAAAAAAAGAAAATGATTCAGCTCTTAGAAAAGCAGAAGGATAACAAAAACAAAATATTAACTCCACTTGAGACATTTTGGACTCTCTTGTTTAAATCCAAAATGTGTCAGACATACAACTGCTTCACTGTAGTAATGCTCAAAATCTGAAAACTACAGTAGCATAAACGGGACTTGCAAACAGAGCAATTACATTACTAGTAAATTAAGATTTTTGGAATTCAATAAATCAAATATCAAAACAAGAGACAAATATCTAAAAAATCTAATACTCTAAAATAAAATCACCACGAAAGAGCAACAGGAAAAAGGGAAAGAGAGAGAGAGAGAGGAGAGAAAGAGCTGGAAAAAAAATTGAAAGCACAAAACCACATTTCGCACAAGTTTCAGTGACCTGAAATAAAGATATTTCTAATTTTTTTAAGCATAATCTCCAATGATTACAATTAAACTAATAAGGAGAGACACCCAAGCTAAACTTGCGCAGTAGAGCAATCCTCCTTGAAGAGGATGGAAAAAAGGCCAAACAAAATCTGATTTGTACTGATTCCCATTCTTTTTAAAAACCTTAGGTGCACTTAGCCTTTAAAATGCATCCATAATATTATTCTCTTCTTCCTGAGCCTCTAATGATTTTATTGTCAGATAAGAAAGTGGTCAGATGTTCTTCATTTCTGGAAAGACCTATCCATATTTCCAATTAAACACTGTATTCAGGGGGCAGACCCTCAAAATATTCTTCAACTGAAAACAAAATTTCAGTGCACTAATCCAGATAAGTAGGCCAAGCCCAATGACAAGAATGTGCAAAAATGCATCAAAATTGAAATCAGCTTATGTGTTTTACTTGACAGGTGATCAATCTGCAAGCTGGTAGAAAGGGCCTGTCAGACACACATACCACCATTGCCCTAAAAGATGTTTATAAAAAGGTTGTACTGGGACAAGTTTTGCTCATGAGAATAATTTAAAGTGCTGCATGCAGTAGGTGGCTGACTCAGAGCTAAATTTGGGAGTCAAGGAGTTTTTTTCTGTATTCATTAACTAGAAATTATGCATAGGTAATAGCTACAGTAACAGTACCAAAATTTCTGTCCATACTTAGCATAAAGGCACATACTTAAAGCAGGTGTTTATCACCTGATGCTGAGACATTGATAAAACCTGCACATGAAACAAAGTTTTCTGCAAGCTCCATTAGCTCCACTTGCCTGAGTCACAAACCCATGGTTTTAATTAAAAGCACATGTACCTCAAGGCTGTGCTTGTCTCCATGGCTTACAATGATGATTTTATGGGGTCATTTGAAAGCTCACTCCAACTCCTGTACTCAAACCTCTCCCTTTGTGAGCACAGTTCAAGCCCATTTCCAAAGCAGGTTTAGACTGAGACTGGCCAGGGTAGAGAAGATCTTCCCTGTACCATGTGTGGTGCAGAGAGAGGGACAGAGCCTGTGGCTGCTGGGGAACACATGCCATAGGTACAGCCTTATCAGACATGAGCAACTGCAAGAGTACAGCCCCCACTCACCCCAACAGCCAAGTGCAGTTGGGCTTTTGACTGTATAAACTGAGCAAAAAGGAGTTTGGGACATGTGAAACATGTCTGGGACATGTGAAACACACCTTATGCTCCTGAATACATCACTGTAATGTGCTATTTTTTTCCTCCTTTTTGATAGCAACAAATATTTCTGTCCAGATGGTGCAAGTGTCCCACATGGTGTTTCTACTTAGATTTATAATCCTTAAACCTCATTACCTTACATGTTGTTACACTAAATTACATCCAGTGGTCATTTAAACTGTATGGCAGATCTATTTGTGCCATACTGAATGCCACTAATGTTACTCTGTTCCCAAACTGCATAAGCACATTCCTTTTTAAAAGGAACTTAAGGTGTAACAATCATTCCACTTATGAGAAAGAATGAAACCTCATATGTCAACATAAGGAAAATTATCTTAAGGTCTTTGGTCTTTTTAGTTCTTCATGCTAGCAACTAATATATACTTGGACAAAAAACTTGCATGCATCTACTTTTACCTTCCATTAATGTGGCATTTAATCCAGTCAATTCACTGGACTTGACAGGAATTACCCCAGTTCCAAAACACAAACATTTAATGCTCTAACAAAAAGGGAAGAATAAATGGAAGACAGGTATCCTTCATTGGAGGTAATGCCTTGAAATCAGTCCAGAAGTCCTAAGCAGTAGTAGTTCAAAATTAAACATCAGTTTTAGAAACTGTTTGCTAACAGGGTTTGATGCCATTTATATCAGTTAGAAATAGTAAAGATTTATTAGATCATATTTTCTGCCCCTGAGACAACACGGTAGTTCCCAGTTTTATATGCACAACATATAAAACACTGAAACTGAATGTCTGAAAGAAAAGTAAGGAATCATTCCACATTCCTACAAGCTTCCTACATTTGGAAAAAAAAGTCTAGGCCTGTGAGAAATGTTAATTGATACAGCAAACATAAACTGAATCCAAACCAAAAACTGGAAGGCCCAAAAACCCAATATTTGAAGCATTGTTCTTTTACAAACACAGGCAAGCATTCTCCAAACTCCATCAAGCACTTCAAAAACAATGCAACAAAGCAAGACTGATGGAATTGGTTTTCTCCAGAAACAACGGGTTGTCACAATCCACTTGAATCTGGACCAGTGCCTTTGGGCACATGTGGCAAGAACAAATATCTTTCAAAAAGCAGTGACAGAGGGTACGTGCGTGGATTTTTGACAGTTGTCAGCCCTAAGATTCTACATTTGCTCTTTAAAAATTTAGCTACTTCAATTTTTCTGATACAGATAAATGCAGTACACCTAAAGCAATCTAAGTCACTGTGTAAGCCTGTATTTGTCATGCTTTTGCCATCAGAACCACTGAACTAATAATGCAAACGGGTGACTGCTGCATCACACAGTATTTGCATCATTTCATAGTGGTTTGCTGAAAATACACTGCAGGAATGAAATGCTTTGCAGGGCAAGTCTGAATTATTTTCCCATGAAAAGACCTACAAACATGTTTTCCATAACTTGGAAAAGGAAGCAAAGATTTAGATACAAAATAAATGCAACAGATTCAGTAAACAAAATCAAAGCCAATTTTAAATTAAAATAAACAAGTTGATGATGCTAACAACAGGAAACAAAGAGAATAAATTAATTAAAAATCAACATGTAAAGAATACTTGCAGATAGTCAGGGTATACTGCACTAGAGACAAGCAATACCTGCTCCATTCTCAGCAAATCTAACACAAACTGTCACGTGCAACAAGCAATACAATACCATTCCATTCATCTAATACACTAAAAACTTGAATGGAATTAAGGTAAACCATTCAGTTTCATATTTTAAAATATAACTAAGCACAAAGATTGCACACCCCTAGAAAAGCCTGTAGGCTATTTCTTTTTCTGAAAGAGTAATTTATCTTTGGTGACATCTGCACAGATGTGGCTAAAATTGCTGCTTCCTGCGTGGGAAGTTTTCTGTGGATGCTGCAGGTAAAAACTGGCCATGTGCTTACCCAGCCTGCTCCGCCTTATCTCGTCAGGGGAGACTGGACGTAACTTCCTCTCTGCCTTGATCTCCTCCAGGATCCTCTCGTGGAGGCTGCGGGGCCGCGGCGGGGTTGGTTTCAGTTTCCTTGCTGAGGCCTTGGGATACAGAGATAACCATATTGACGTTAAAAAGTGCATCCTTGAAAGTAGATTTCACACTTTTTTGGAAAAAAAATGTGGAATGCTGTGATATGATTTTACATATACTCAATTTCAAACCTCAGCATAAATTGAAAGAGGGTTTTATGCATTGTGGTTCCCTAGGGATAAAGGGCTGCTGGCAATAACAGCTGTTAATTGGGATGTGCAACATACTACACATTGTTCTTTTAAGGGATCCTGTTCTATGTACAAAAGACAATATTTTTGAAAGCCCTGGCAGAAAATATGATGTTTAGGTGTTTGCTGGAACCAAACATGCTTTGAAAAGCCACTGTTTTGTATGGAATGAAGGCCACTGGATTACGTACAGGATTTAGTGGAGGTCGCGATCGGATGAAATCCAGGATTATTTCGTGGGCACTCTTTTTTAATCGAGGTGGGATGTCACCGTTGACCTGGAAAGGAGAAAGTGAAATATATATTGCTGTGTTTCACATTTATATTCATGCAGATGAGATCAACTGGAAACTCACAACAACCCTGACAGAGCTGCAGTGTTCTGACACCTGCACCAGACATAAAACCCCACCAGTCCTGAGTGGAGCAACAATTCACATGCAGAGCACAGGCAAGCAGAAAAAAAGGTACTTAGCAGCTTTTCAGTTTTGCTGATGGCTGCAAAATAATTCCAACTGCAGCAGCTTTAAGCAGCAATATTGAGGATTTTGAAGTAATGAAATCAAACATCAAGGCTGCAATTGTGTCTATGGGAGAAGTAGGTTTCCTCACTGTAAATCACATATTTCTGCAGCAGAGGGGCTGGGTGAGGGTTGCTTGCTTTTTTGTTTTGTTTTCTCCAGAGACACCTAGACATTTAGATGTAAGACCATATACAAGACATCACAGGGAAGAGTCATCAATTGACTATAAGTACAGGATTTAAAGAAGGCAATGGAAGCTTTTATATCATATGAAGAATGTATAAATTGTAAACTGGGAATTAGTGTATGCTTAAAGAAATCCCACCTGTCAGGTTCAGTTGTCACAGAGCACAGTGCCCAAGCACGCTGTCAGGGACAAGAGATCATCCTATGTCATATATATCCTTCTGCTACCTCCTCTTACTGCACAGTAGCTAGCCATCAGTCCTGCCCTCCAATTTGACACAAATTTCAATGACACTGTATTGCTTAGACCCAGTATTCCATATTTCAGACTTCTTTTTTCTTTTTTAAGGGTCAGTTGCCTCTTTTTGTTTTTTGTGGGACTGTATTCATCCAAACACTGTAGCCAGAAAACCTATGTAAAGACACATGTCTGGTTTTGGCAAATAACATGCCCTTCTGCTAACCAGAAGGATTGCTGCTATCACAAAAAGGGGTTTAAATGCCCATAAGGTCACCTGAATATGATCCCTAATTGAACTTCACCAATGCCATGCAGCTTCCACACAAGCTCTGTTCACCTCAGGCATGCCCTGTGTCCAGGCTGAGGCTGAGTGACAGCCTCCTTGAGAAGATTCATCCCTTGTCCTCTAAGAAATCAGATGCAGAATCCCTCCTGGGGAACATTTAATTGCTTTCCTGAGGACTCTATCTGGAGATATCCTACCCCAGACACGCTCCAAACTCTATTTGTTCCACCCTCCTCAGTTTCCTTAGAGTGAATTTCATGTTGCTTGGCAAAGAATTCCAAGCTGCTAAACTCTGCAACATGCATCATCTTCTTAAAAATAGTGCAGAAAAATTAAAATGGAAAAGGTTTATACTAAAGCATGATTTGACATTTCCTGATGAGGAGAATACTATTTTAAGGGATATGATTGATTTCTTCTGTTCAAAGACTGAGCAGTTTTTTGAGGCCAGCATGTCCTGGAAGATGGTTAATGAAATGAGAAGTGTCTCTTCCCTGAGCTACTGTTCATCAGATGTCAAAGTTGATGGCTGAAGTTGAGAATTATTACCATCAGAACAGCCGTTTTGTAAACTGATAATCTCTGCTGGAGCCTTGGGGAACAACCCTCTGTGTGACAATAGTCAATAAATAATACATGGCTCTGAGCCTTTCACCTCAGGGCACTCTAGGCCTTGACTTAATGCCACCAGGGTATAATTAGTATCAGTATTACCATCCGATTGGAAAAAGAGAAATGTAGGATTTGCTTAAGTGATTTTCCACAGGACACATGGGGAGCTGGTGGCCAAGCAAGTGGATGCTTTGCAGCCAAGAAGCCAAGAGCAGGAGCATCAGTGGCAGAATCCACCTTTTCATACTTGGCACCCAAACAAGATACTGACATGAAAGATACTGCAGGGAAACTTTTATCCTCTCTGTGCAGACTAGATTTATTTACTCAAACTAACTCTCTCTGTAGTGAGCAACTTCAAATGCATCCTTTACTTTTACTTAATTAAAATTCATGGCTCTTGATTAAAGTCTCAATCAAAGACATTGCACAGATGCAGCCATGATACCCAGGCTGCAGGGGGAAAAAACCCCACCAAAACACCAAGGAAAAAGTTTGTTTGTTTTTTTTTCCTCTCCACATAACAGGCTGGCCCCAACTACAAACCAGTATTTGAATAAAGTAGAACTACCCTAAGCCTTCATGTGTGTAAAACAGTTTTTGTACAACAGTATGCATTAAAACAGACAGTGTGAAGAAGGCTTAAGCAATTATTATAAAAACCAAACATAAATGTAGAGATCTAAGCAGCTAATGCGCAGAAAAATTAGCATGTCATAATCTACCAACAACCTGCTACCATCACATTTTAATATATAAATATGGATTTGCAATTTTAAAAAAGTGGCAAATGATACTTAGTTATCTCTGGTTGAAGCTCAAAGCTTTAAAAATGGTGATCCCAAGCAAGAAGTTCATTGCTGATAACTTTCACAAAAGGTAACATTACCTATCATTGACACTCAATTATCTTAACCATTTATCTGTTCAGCTATAAAAGGTGTCAGCAATAAGTAGGAGAGTGCTATCTTTAAATAACAGTCAATGGGAAACTGATATTGTTGTACTATCTAGAAATTTTCATTTAAAAGGAAATTGCATGGGCACTGAAACAGAGGGGACACACTACATAATTTCCAGAACAACTCACAATAAAGTTCAGTGGTGAATTAAATTATTTGAAGTAGATCTCTATTTACCAGCTTACATTATGCAAACACTATAGTGTTTTAGTCAACACAGTTGTTACACAGTATTTTGACACCCCACAGCAAGCTGAAGCAGCAATGTCCAAAAATGAAGTGCTCTGGTATTTCCCATCATGAGGCACTGTACTCACACTGCTGTTCCTGCACATCTATTGCAGAACAAGTTTTTGATACCACAGGGTAACCACAGAGTCCCTCCTCTGAATAGCCCTAAAGCATGACTAGGAACTGCAAAGCTCCCTGCTCTGCCTAGGATGACTCCTACACTTGTCATGTGATGAAGGTGTAAAACAAAAAGCACAGTTCCCCTGCTGAAAGCAACTCACCACAACCAAGTCAGACTTGTGTGTATGGGAACAACAAACTCTAAAATGTCCAGCTGGATAAAGTGGTCAAAGTCCTGTGCACAGCAAAGCTCACATTCTCTATGTCCTGCTTGAAGTGTATGAACTCATGCTTATGAAAATACTGTCTGTGCACAGCTGTTACTGCAATTAACCTAAGTACTCTAAGATGATATATACTGCAAAGAAGTAAATGAAAAAACCCCAAACAACAAAAAACCAACCAAACAAAAAAAACCACCACCCCATGTCACAGGATTCTCAGGTTAGATATTCAAATTACTGAATATTTTTGATAATAATGGCTTCAACCTGTATGTTTAAATTCCCCTTCTGCAACATGGCCACTGCATTACAGGTACTTGTGAAGAGCTTGAATATGATGACAAGAGTGCTCTTACCTACAAAGAGTGTAACTGTGATGTAGCATAATGCTGAGTTTGGATAGGGCATAAATTTGGACAGGCACGAATTGAGCAGGTAACACAAGAGGCATCAGCTACTGTTCAGTAAGCACTGCTCAAGAAATACAGTGAATGTTGCATAGCTTGGAGGGAGGTGGAGACAGGCAGAAAGCAGAGCTAATTGTGAAGCACTCTGAAATTAAAAACTGCACTCAACACATACAAATAATAAAGAAAAATTAAACCTAAAAGAGTAATTTAATTCTTACATTTCTTAATTTCCAGGTGTTGACTCTACCAATGACCACAGCTTTTAGCTTTTGTGGGAGTGGGTGCTCCATAGGTGAGGAAAGCTATTAAATCTCTCTAAGGTAGATACTTAAAGTTTACAAAATTCCAGATTGAAACCTATCTTGCTCCCACAACAATTGCAGCAATGAGGACACTTGCCTCAGGACAGAAAGATGACAAATCTGAAATTATTTTCAGATGTACTGAAATAGAAATGCCAACGTCACCGAAACAAATGAAAGCAGTTATTTACCAAAAGCCCAGAATTTGACATTTTACATCTTCAAAACATTTTGAATATTTGCACTATAACAATGGGTGAGAACAGGAAGCTCCAGTTACTGCTGTCTGCTAGCACAACAGTCTGATACACTAAAATATGGCCTAACAGGAACATCTGTTCCTTCCTTAATTTCTATGCAGAACACTGAGCAGTCGGCGACAGATCAAGCTACTCTTTTAAACACAGCATCACATTAACAAAAAGAACAGTAAAGATTTCATGTTGCATTTCATTTATTTAAAGAAATTACTTATTACTTTGGAAATTTACTTAACTTCTTGGTATCATTAGTAGGATACATGTCCTCACAAGCTACCAAGTCTAAAACTACCACCCATAAATTTAAAGCAAAATTACTTTTAATACAAATTTTGCTGAACTATTTTGAATGATAGAAAGAAACATAATCCATCTTTCCTAGACTTCCTTAAAATTCAGATTTGGGATACTTTTCTCCTCTTCTCAAGAACAACAAGGCTTTCTGCTGATGGGAATCCATACAATCAACTTCAACCTGTGGTAGCCAGTTAGAAGATGCATCTATGCAATGTAACTAAACTTGTAATTCTGTGTGAATCCTTCAGGCTCCACACGTTCCATGTCAAGCTGCACTCTCATTGTTGAACATGCTTTGCACAATCTTCAAGCAGACCCTGCAGCAGAATCCAAGTTACTGAGTTTAAGGTTTCCAGTAAGAAAGAAGTGATTTTTCTAACACAGTGTCATCAGCACTTGTCAGACTAAGCTGGCAGTTGCATCACAGACAGCCCTACAGGTACTGTACCTGCAGCTGATTGCAATCATATTTATTCCCAGAGTTCACTTTGGACACTCTGTCTAGAAGACAAGATAGCAGGCCAAAAATAGCTGCTTCCAGGGATTTTGTACAGAGCCAGAGTCTGGATAAGCAGAGCAGCAGCTGTGCCCCCAAGATGTACCACATAATGAAGGAAATCTCTTCTGAAGAGGCAGGAGCTTGCTTAGCAGCAGCTGAATTAAAAGCTGGTCTGACAAAAGCAAAATTAGATGACCCAGGGCTTCCCATTCAAACAAAACTACTGTTCTGATTGCATACAGAAATTGAGGTCCTGAGGGGACTGGTCCTCTTTTGCAGAGGGTAGTAGGAACACTTAGCTCAGTTCCCTGAATTGTTAGGGGAAAGACAGACAACATCATTACCTGGGTATGCATTTTACCCTATTGATTTAACATTTAAGCAACATCTGCAGCAGAAAATAAATACAATCAGATAGGCTAAATCCAGATCTCGATTAGGAAAGTATTTTCAGCTCAAACATAAAAAGCATTTATACTACACACTTTCTGCCTCTCTCATCTGTCTCCCTCACCCCCACCCTCCCCTCTGATTTTTTTTTGTGTAGAATCACAGCTCCCTCACTGTGGGAAGATTTGTCAGGAAAGAAATACATCTGCATACTGAATATTCCAAGAACCACAGCTCTGTCACTGTGTGAAGATTTGTCAGGAAAATAAATACATCTGAATACTGAATATTCTAAGACAATGCTTCCATTGTAACTAATGCCAGGTGAAGATAAGTTAGTGTAAGGTATAAATATTGATGTTGACCAAAAATACACGCCGTCGACAAAGGGATTTACAATGGCCTACCAGAGATAAGACACTCCTCAGATCAGTTGCTAGATGATCAGGAAGAAGATCTTAATATTGAAAAGAATATAACCCAAAAGGGCAGAAAGAACAGGGAGACACCAGTGAATGGATTCTGATAAAAAGAGTGCCTCAAGTCAATTTTACAAGCACTTTTATGAGGATCTAGGGAGAGGAGACCCATGAACATTCTCTAGCTTGCTGTGGCATAGTCTTGATTAGAAAGCAACAAGAAAATATGCTGAAAATAACTGAGCTCAACTTCTACAAATGGAATATTTAACTTTTTTTCAACATAGACTATTCCTTGAAAATTTGTAACAGATCGTAGTAAAGTAAGTTTACAAACACTGTGATACAGGCAGTTTTCAACCACTGCAGGTTTATCCTTTCCCATCACAGTATCATTCATGGCAGCACTTTACATTCTGGAACTCCAAAAATTATGTTGTAGCTCAAGATAAATGTACTGCTAATAAGAAAAGTCTAAAACAATCTCTCATTGGAAAGCATGACAGGACTTCTGAGATGACTCTTAAAGTGGTCATAAACCCAACACAAGTGATTTGTTCAAGCTTATGATAGGCAGATATGTCTTTCAGAATTTTAAATGGAAAACAAAGTACACTACATGTGTTGGTTTCATGTTCTCTCCCTCAATGCACTGCACAAATTTATGATGCCACATAAACCCCATGAACATTAGTATCTATAAGAAATAATAATTTCAAGATTCTCAGAAGAAAAAAAAATGTCAGAAAGAAGACAAAAAAAGGAAAATAACATTTCAGGTTTGAAAAACTCCAGTAACTCTCTTGACTTACCATGACCTTCCTTAAGGTGTAGCGTTTGGATCTGATGTCATCCATCAGCATCTCATAGGGTGTGAGCTGATATTCTATGGGCAGTGGGTTGTACTGACGCTCCTGGACTTTCTTCAGTTTAACCCCATTCCGTAAATCTCTCATCACCTGCACCCAAAAACGGGCCTGAAGACAAAAGAGACAGAAGTTTTAATTCATACCTTACCCTTGAATACCATCTCACATTAAAACAAAATTTCCTTCCAGGACACCACCAAATATTTACAGCTGTACTATTTTATTTTTAACACATCAACCAAATCCCATTTTATTTTATATAAGCTTATTTTTAACACTCACGAACATAATAAAACTTTGTTGCAACTCAGCAGGACTGCTGGGTCCCACCTGAAGTATGGAAAGAATTCTCATACCTTACATGTAAATTCCCATTTCAAGTATACTGCAAACACATAATCAAAGTTTTTTAACCTATAGCTAATACTGTGTGAATTAAAACAGTGACTGAATCTGAAACTTTGTTACCCAGGACTCTCCGTAAAATATCCTCAAAAGTTGTTCTTTAAATGGAAATTTTGGAATGGACTCCCAAGTCCTAAGATCTTGCACTAGAAAAACTCAACTTATTTTGCTCTGCCTGTAAGAGTACCTCACACTAACACCTCCCTCTCATTTTCTGTGAAGCAGAATGGCTGGAGAGAAGAAAGAACAGGTGGTGGATTGAAGACTGGAAAGTAAAATATAGTATATTTTAAGAACTTTGCTCTATGAACTGGCAAGAACAGTACCTAGAAAATAAATTAAGTTACTTCCTGCTTAAGAGTTTCCCTGCTGCCTTTTTCTTTCATCTCTAGAGAAATTCAGCTGGTGTCTCTGTCTACTGCCTGACTGCCCCTCTGAAGGGCAGTCAGCATGGTACCTGCCTAAATGTTCAGTCTGAAAACTGCAAAAGCTTCTCCATTAAAACAGCTTAAGGAAAAATATATTGCTTGGATACTTGCACTGTTTCATCTGTCTGCAAAGGGAAGCTGGGATTTCATTTAGTTCTAACTTGTAGTGGGTTACTATTAATACATATACTTAAAAAACCCTAGAGACTGATTTGAGCACAGTATCATGGAATGGTTTGGGTAGAAAATACCTTAAAGCTCATCTAGTTCCAGCCCCCCTGCACTGGGCAGGGGCATCTTTCACTAGGTTGCTGAAACTGTTCCTGTGCCTCGCCACCTCCATTATAAAGAATTTTACCTAATATCTACTCTAAACCTCTTTCAGTGTAAAGCCATTCCATCTTGTCCTGTTACTAAATGTCCTTATAAAAAGTCCCTCTCCAGCTCCCTTGGAGGCTTCCTTTACTGGAAGGCTGCTCTGAGGTCTTCCTGGAGCCTTCTCTTCTCTGGGCTGAACAGCCCCAGCTCTCTCAGCCTGTTTCCACAGAGAGGTGCTTCAGCCCTCTGAGCATCTTTTTGGTGTCCCCTGGCCTCAATCCAACAGGTCCACATGATTCTTCTGTTGGGAACTACAGACACTCTTTCAGGTGGGGTCTCATGAGGGCAGAGGTAATAATGCCTTAGTTAAGCTTTATAAAGAAAAAGAAACTGCCAGTACTGATGCTGAATCACTATTCCATTGTTGTCTTACCCAGTCAGCATTTTTCAGTTCATCGAGATCTGTGCTGGAATCATCACTTGCCTCTTTGTCCATTTCCTGGATCTTCTTCAGGTTCTGGCAATGAAAAGGAAATGAGTGAATAAATGAACAGTGGCATTAACTCTCAAGTAAAATTGAAGCTTAATTTTTAATCTCTTGTATCATGTAGTTTGGGTATTCTGCTGAATGTTTTATTACTTGAATAGCGATACTGTAAAAGTAACTTGGAACACTATTTGAATATATTTCTCTCCCTTGGAAAGTTCATCTTAAAGGCTGGGAACAAATGTTAAGTTCTGAGTATGAAAGTACTTCAGATAATAACATGCTGGAGATAAAACTACACATTAAAACGTTTATATCCCCAAATCTTTATATGCACAGAAAAAAATCTTAATCACCTATCAGGTCTGTTAAGCTACAACACAGAAAATATTACCAGCTTGATAAGGATCCATTCATACCAAAATTAATGCTTGTTGAATTCAAGGCAGCTCATTTTTGTAGAAGGAGAAATAAACTATGAGAAACATTGAATAGTGCCAGAATTGTGCGCACTATTATAATATATATATATTTATATATATATATATATATATATATATATAAATTATTAATTAGTCTGTATAACATGAGTATAGATTCTGAAATATCCATAATAAAATCATGTGAGGAAGAGAAACTGATCTTTCAAAGATGAAAACTGCTACTTATTAACAAGATCAGATTACACAAATATGGAAAAGATGGAGTGTAAAGGGGCAAAAAAACCCTTTCATACCAACACTATGAAAAAAAATGAAAAACAATTAAAAGTTACAGCAGATCATAGAATAGGAAAGCTTGAACACAGAAGGCTGTGGCTTTACACAAATTTTCTTATACACATCAACACCTGTTTATTCAAAGGTTTTTTTTTTTTTTGGTTTTTTTTGTTTACTTCTGTATTGAAATGTTTTGGAATCAGCAGTACAAGCTATTTTTCAGTAATGCACTTCACTTTTATGTAGAATTTTCCAGGAAATATTTAACAATGTTCAATTAGATCAATTTTCTAAGTACTCATTAATATATCTGAAATGGATACTTAAGTCCTCTACTAAAAACATTTTTTATTTTTATGAGACAAAAGCAACAGGTCAGAGATCTGAAAGATGTATCTATCAAAAGTATTTCCACCTTTAAACACTTATGTTCTTCTTTTAATGGAACTGAACAATCAGTCCCAATTCAGCTTCCGAGCTTTCCAGAAAAAATAAAAATAAATGCACTCTTAAAAACTCCTTTTCTCCTGGAGGTAGTTCCTAAACTGCCAGCATTTTAGTATAAGAAATGGAAGCACTGGAAGAGTGCTTAACTTGCACACTGAAGAGTGCAAGCATCCACCAAACCTGGCTGCAGAGATAGGACATGTGAGTCAGCTACCACAGAGGTTTTGAAAAGAGACCAGATGGGTTCTTTATTGTCTTATTTATGTAAGTAGCACAATTGCTTTAGTATCAAAGAAGAAATATTACCATTGCCCTATCAAAATAAAATACATCATTTACAAGGAGACTCCAGAAAAGCATAAATCACCCACACGAACAAAAGCAGATCCATCATGGGACAATGTGGGAACATTTTGGCATGACTTGCAGCACCACAACAGGATACCCAACTGGGAAAGAATTCTTTATGGAAACTTCTGCCGGCCCTGGCACTGTGGTCAGTCTGACACAGGCAATTGCCCTTTCCAAGGGAAAAACAGAAACATGGAAAGAATGGGTAATGGAAAGGCCTTGCTTTTGTGTACTCTGCTATCCAGGATTTCTTCTTTTCTATATCATACAGTTGGAGTAATCATTTCAAATGCAGTTAAATGAACTGTAAATGACTTTATTTCTTGCAAACTGTTAACATCTACTGGTAAACTGCAAAATAAAACAGCTGATACTTTTTCCCTTATCTCTTTGTAACCAAAAAGATAACTTCATTAAATGGGCTCACAACTGTCAGATCTGCTCCTCCTTCCCATACTGCAAGGTAAACTTTAATTTTTTAAAAAATTAATGTGATCCAGCTGCTTAACCTATACTTCAGCTATTCAACAAGACTGGTGACCATCGCCCATCTCAGCAACCAGGTTCCCTACCATACAGTTTATGGAGCTGGTTTATGCCCAAAGGCTGATGCTTTTGGCTGACATAAATATTTCATGAAGCTGGAAGAGATTACAACCTGTTTTTTTTAACAGCAGAAAATAAGAAGGGGGAAAAAACCCACACTGAGCAGCTGAAAGCTCTTCCAAATAAGGCAGCCATCTAATTAGTTTCTCTGGAACATAGCTAGAGGGGCAGCTCCTACCCAAAACAGCACAGGTGTAAGTGATGCTGGCTACCGTGCACCAGAGAGCTGCAGGAGCAAAACCTGCCAGCCAAGAGATGAAGTCTCTCCAAGAGCACTTTTATGACATAAATGAGCTGCTACAAGCACAGGCTGCTGCCAAAGCTGGGCTTCTTTCACTGCCCATCCCTGTGCTGAGTGCTTGGCTGCAGCCCTGCAACCACAGCCACCCACTCTGTAGGGAGAGTTCATTCCCTGCCCTGGCACCTGGCTCTGGCACTTAAATGCAGCTCGCCATGCAATCAGTAGGGAAGAGTAGGAGATAAAGGAATTTCCATCATTACTGAACTAGCAAAATTTTGGAAGAAACCAGCAAGTGCTCTATGCTTGCAGGAAGTGTTTAGGAAGGCTTTTTTAGCTCTTCTACACCTGTCAGGTGCTGCTTGGGGAGGAATAAATTCACTGTGACAAATGATTATATTTAAACTTGTAGACTAAATGGAACATTAGGGTTACCCTCCAGCATCCTCAGCCAGCATCAGTGGGTTTCTGCCTCTGTTTCAACCATAAATAATAGAAACCAACATATTTAAATATAATAGATCCTTTGTCAGAATTCAGCTGTGTTCCAAAGCCTGCAAGTAACCTTAGCTGCTGCTGCTGTAGCCACTTGCACTTACCCATGGGACAATGGCTTAAGAAAAGCTATTACAGTACAATAAATACAGGGCCTAAATGGATTTCTATTCCAGAAAGCAGAAACGTCTTAAAAGGGTTTTTCTAAATGATCCCAGAACCTCAGACTCAATTCACCTATTAGAGCCTGGGCATTCATTCAGGCAATAAGAGTTGGATGTGTAGGAAATTACTGCTTCAAGAGCTTTTGCTTTTTTAAAAAACCTTTACAGCATTTGACCATTTTTTCAAAAGACTGTATTTTGTGGCAAAAGCCAGTAATAAAAATATCAAATGTCTTCAAACCTCTTGCTGTACTATTAAAAGCAGGCAGCTGATTTGCTGCTGCTGTGTGGCCCACATTTGAGATGTGCTCAGTGACAGATGGGAATTTATGTAAGACTCTTGTCAGCACAGTGTCAAAGACTCTCTTCCATAAAATGCTTTCTAAAAACATGATGCTTTAATGAATGTGGTATTCTAGGGAATCCAGACCTGGACTTTGACTTTCACCAATTGCAGAGCACAGTCTACTGCAGTTCCCAGTTCATACTATAAATTACGAGTCACTTTTTCACTGATTAAATTGATTTCTACACTGCTGTCTGTGAAACTAGTAACACATTCTTGCACATCTAGGTTCAATTTAAAAATACATAACATTCACATATGGGAAAAACTCCTTTTTTTAATATACATTCAGCTATTCAATGTGGGTTTAAATTCCAAGGGCTTAGGCAGTAGCATTACTCTAGGTCTTTGAAAAGACCCAAGCCCCATTTAATTCATACTGGGAATAGAATCAGTTAAATCAGTCCCTGCAAACCTTGAGCTGATAGCAGACAAAGTTCTTCATGTACAGAGATTTGGGCTGATGCACTTTGCTCAGCTCTGGAGGGGGCAATAATCACCATGCTGCTCAACATAACTGTGCAAGGAGAGGCACAAAAAACCCAAACCAAGGGCATGTAACACTGTGATAGTGGCTGCATCACACAAGAAAGCCAAACCCTCCCCTGCCCAAGACAAACCAGCAGTATTTTCCTTTATTAAAGGTCCTAAATTGAAGGATCAAACTGATCAGAATGGAGCCACAAGCCTGATGAAAACACAGGTGCAAAAGTGGAGTCACTGGAGACTTGGAAGTGTAGGCAAAAGTGAAGTTATGAACTGAAAAGTTTGTGAACTGATTTATTTCTTCAGCTGTGCTCTCTGAAAATCCAAGCAGCAGATTATTTGAAAACTTGATACAGTCACAAGACTTTTGAGCACAACTTGGCTAATGACTCTATTTCCAAAATAAGTTAGCCATTAACATTGTTTAGGTACCTATTAACCACCTCCATTATCATATTTTGTACAAATCATACAGCAGTATAGCCACTTGACCTTTTTCATTCGCTCTTTTGCAACTGAACCTTCGTTTGGCATGAAATTAGGAATAAAAGAAAGGAACAATTTCATTTCATGCATGTCCTTAATTAGAATTTGTAGGTTTGCATTTCATACAGATTGGATTGAAATATATCCAGGCAGACTGAAAGAATTGTGTTTTTACATCAGAAAGGACAGAAATGCAAGGCAATTTGTTAAAAGAACAGTACAAAGATGACAGATTGGGAGCTTTCTCTATTTTCTACCAAAAGCCTAATTACAAGGCATGCTGTGGATAATGAAATTATGGATGAGTTTTTGATGAGCATGGATTTTCACTGCAATTAGAGATGTAGGCAATTATAAAAATATACAAAGTCTTAATTAGTTTTGGAAGGAATACTAATTTTGATGCTCTAGGGTGTACATCAATCTCTAAAACTTTTTTGAGGTATAAGTAAAACCTACTGCAACAGATCTGCCTGCTGGACACTCATCTCCCATGCTGGCCAGCATCACATGGTGTTTTCTAGCACCACCTGTGCCAGCTGAGGAGTTTATCACCCACAGGTCTACATCCCACATGCCAGTATCACCTTTAGTGGTACCACCCACAGAGTCCCAAAGTGTTTCAGAGTGGAAGAGTTCTCTGAAAGGCAGCTGGTCCAAGCTCCCTGCTAAAGCAGGGCCATCCAGAGCCTATTGTCCAGCATCATGTCCAGGCAGCTTTTGTATATGTCCAAGGACAGAGAATGCACAACCTCCCCAGAAAATCTTTGCTCACCCTCACAGTAAAAACAGTATTTCTGGCTGTTCAGAGGAACCTCCTGAGTTTTAGTTTGTGTCCACTGCCCCTGGTCCGGTCACTGAGCACCAGTGAAAAGAGCCTGATGCTGTTGTCTTTGCCCTCTCCCCTCAGGTGTTGAGAGACACTGACAAGATCCCCCTGAGCCTTCTCATTTCCAGACTCAGCAGCCCTGGATCTCTCTGCCTTTGATCACAGAAGAGTTGTTTTAGTTCTCCATCATCTTCCTGGCCCTTCCCTGGACTCTCTCCATGGTGTCAATGTCTCCCCTGTACTGGGGAGCCCAGAACTGGACCCAGCACTGCAGCTGTGGCCTCACCAGTGCTGAGCAGAGGGGGAGGATCACCTCCCTCAACCGGCTGGCAGCATTTCTCCTACTGCAGCCTGGGACACCATAAGGTTCCTTTGCAGCAAGGGCACTTTGCTGGCTCACTCAGCCATGAAGCGCACGTGGAACATTAACTCCAGGGAAGGCAAGACTGGGCAGTAACAGGGAGGCAGAGGAGGACTAGGGCAGATGTTCCTTCAAAAAGCAGGTTCACAATGTGGATACAGGCCTGGTGAATCCCCTGGCTGATCCAGAGCGCCAATTTTGCATTCCTTTGCTTGCATAGTCTCTCCCTGTCTTTCTCAGTCACACTCGATGCCACTTCTGAGCAACGTGCGTGACCTTTTCAGATACTTCACAGCAGGAACATTTGCTTTATCTCAAGGACATCACTTATTTGTGCCTACAGCTCTGTCTATGGCCAGGTGCCACCAAAGGATATGTCAAAGACTTTTGGACAATTCTGAAAAAGATGGCTCTTTTCTTTTACATGGGTCAATTTTTAGCAGATATTCAAACTACCTTGCCCCCTGCCATACATGTGTGCATTTCCTTCATCTTGTGGACTATTTTCTCCCAAAAGCAATTAAAAAGAAATTAAAAATTTAAAAAAAAAAAAAAAGAAAAAGAAAAAAAAAAAGAGACAATCCCTTTCTGTGGGATTTTCTTATTGCAATTTTGAAAGCTCACTTCTTGACATGAAAAACAAGCTGTGCTCTATCTTTGTTATCAGCTGTAAAAGCTTAAACAGCAGGTCACAAGTATTAAGAGGTCTTGGCCCATCAGAGGACCACTCCTGGATACCAAGCAGATGGTACCCAGGGTGAGTCTGCAGCAAGGGCACCTTTCACAGACCCAGAGCAGCATACAGGTGCTGCCAGCAAGCTGGGAAACATCCCAGTAAACTTGCTAAAAAAACTTCACCTTGCAAAAAGAAAACTTTTAGTTGTTTACTTTTTTAAACTATTGCAACAATGCTATCACATCTTTCTCAACTCTGCTCATCCTGTGCATCCAATACATGAAATTTTTCAAGAATAGAATTACCATCTCCCTGTCTGCAAGTCAGCTTTGCTGCTGACCTTTCATACACAGGGAGTCAAACTGGAAATAATCATATGGCATCAATTATGTGACAAAGTGCCTTAAACATTCTATTTGACATCCACTGAGATGATGTGCACAGGTCACTCATCACTTCATCATCTCTGATTAACACGCTCACCCAAATTCATGCAGTCCAGCCCTTTGTGAATCTATGCTCTATTTGTTATATGATAGATGATGACTGGGGAACATGTAACTCCTCAGTATATTTATTAGTATTACAACACATTACAACCTATAAACCTACCCCTCCTACCTACCACTCAATCCCTCTTGAAATCCTGGACTTTCAAAGTCCTGCTAAGTTTTTACAGGCCTAAATTGAAAACAGCATTGCAGCAATATTCTTTTTCCTTGACTCTTCTTTGACAGTTTATTTCCCATCTAAACCTGTTCTAGGCTGCAGCATAATATAGGTCAGATTTGCTTCACTCCAAGCAAGTGAATTTTTACTGAGAAAATTCTCCCTCTGCCACTACAGTGAAGCTGCCTATTTAAGCATTTAATAAAAACCAAAAAATATGAACCTCATATACCTGAGAAAGAGATACCCAGATGCCACTCAGTGGCACTAAAAGGAATCCAAATAATCTCAAAGTAATTTTTATCCACAGGAAAGTTACTCTGAATAATTCCAGAGGATTCTTTCCCTTTTTTGGTGTTTTTAATTTAATTTTGATCTCACATCCACAACTACATCTAGGTCTGAGGAAATTTAAAGGATGCTCTCCAAATTAGGCTGTTATTTTTTGAAACAAACTAAAAATTTTAAATTCCTGGCATCTTTAGTGTCAAACCCACAATATTACACAGTATATATTTTTTAAATTGGAACTGATGTATGTAACTTGGTTATTTTCCCCAGTTCTCTGTCAATGCAATTACCACAAATCCACGACAATAAAATTTCCTTACTGAAGTATTCAGTGTTTATCTCCTTTATTACCCATTACTTGTATGACAACAACAAAAGGAAAAGAAAAAAGGAATTCACTAGAAGACTATTTAACTGTACTCCTCATGACCTAAGATTCTGCTGTGTGTTTGCAAGACAGAAGAGCATGTAAACAATAGCACAGCTTTTACTGGCACAAACCTAGCGTGATCATATGATCCCTGCTTGCCTCAAGTATAAACTATAAAGGTCACTTTAAAATGGTGCAACAAGATTTACAGCATTCCACCTCATATTTTCTTCATACCTATTTTTTATTTTGTACACTGTATTATTTTCAAAATTAAACACCTTCCAAATTTATAGTTAGATAAAAGCTATGACCAAGGACCAAGCACATCATAAACCCAAAGTATTCAGATTCCAAAAGCTGCTTCCAAGATAATTTTCTAGGTAATTTCTTACATGCCTACTGAGGAAATGATCCAGAGTAAAATGAAATCAAAAGGTCAAAATTCTGGCCCTGGTTAGGGCCAGCAATAAAAGTCTTACTGATTTAGCAGGGCCAAAATTCCATCCACAAGGATTACTTCCTTTGACCTAAATGTGCTCTGAATCAATGCCTAATAGTCTGTGAGAGGCAAATGGCTTCTTTCATTTGGGATTAACTCAGAGTATTCTCTATGGTGTGTTCAGATGTTGTTGGGTTTTTATGCCCAATGATAAGGTGATTAAGTAATTTGCAAATTCAAAATGCCTTCCACTTTTTAAAATACTATTAAAAATATTTTTGTTAAGACATGATTTTAAATGGTTATAGGCCACAATATTTTATTTTGACATTGACAACAAAGATGCCCTATTTCTGCTCACTGTGTCCAAGGTGTTTGAGAACTATTGGAAACTTAATTCCTCTATGAGCAGAAATAAGAACTCTGAAGGGTGCTGTCCTCGAGCCTCAACATGGACTTTGCAATAGCAGTTGAGTGAGGTGTTTCCAGCACAGGTCCCTCAGTTAATATGTCCAGTAGTTAAAAGCCAAGATGTGAAATTATTGATGTCGAGGTTTGGGAGACAACTTTAGCATGGAGATCTTGTATCCTGGCTGCTTCCTGTGTCAGGGACATTGGATCCAGATGTCCCAAAACACAGGCACTTCAGAAAACAAGTGGCTCTTTAGCCATGCTGACATTGCCAAAATTATCCTTCTATGACACTGCTTTAGTTTAAAAATTGCTTTCAATTTGAATAGGACTGGAGAAGGAATGGAGATGCAGTGTGATCCTGTGCAGCAGAAAAACATCTCAGAAGGATTCTCCCTCCTGGATGATGCATCTCACTCAGGAAAGAAAGAGCAGCAGACCCTTATGCCTCTGAGTAGTTTGCATCTTCCACCATCAACATGATAAAAGCTCTCTTGTACTCATCTGAGGCTCATCTGACCCTTTAATGAGCTGACTCAGCTCACTAACCTGATAAGGAGTAACTCCTTTACTTTTTGTTTTGCTTGACATTTACTGCATTTGTTCCCTAGAACCAGAAGAAAGGAGACAATGGGAGTATGTGTGTGTGGGTGGAACAGCTCTGCCTTTTTCAGCAGCAAAATTTTTAGGTCAGCCTGTAAAATCTTATCCTGCTTTTCAAAGGTACTGTAGATCTTGACTTACAAAAGAAAAGAAAATCCTTCAGGGATTTATTAAGGAAAAAAAATTATGAAAGCATTGCTACTTGAAAAATTTGCGTTGGTGAAGAAACCAGCTTTGAGAAATGAGTTTCCCTTCCTGCCCCTCCCCTCACCCACCAGTTTTCCAATGCTACCAGCACCCAGACTGTTTTAATACAATTGTTCACAGGGCCACTCTGCAGGCCAGATCACTGAAACTATCTGCAGTAAATATCAACTTTAAAATCACTCTTCAGCCAGACCTGATAATTGCAATGGTTCACAGGATGGCCTTTCAGCCAACAATAACAGCCAAACAAGCAGTGAACATAAGCATTGTGACCTGAAGGAGAAAATTTTTCTATTTTTAAAGTTGCCTCTGCTGTGAAACCAATGTGACAGACAACAAACCAATCATACAGCAAAAGGTAAGAGAATGCTGACTGGGGACAAAATATGAGCAAGAAGAATCTCAGCTAATTCTCAGCAAAGAGAATTCCCTCATGGGAAGGAGCTGAGGAAGAACAGGCAAAGCTCTGACACTTCATAACATCCCTAAAACACCAGAGAAGAGTTTAGACACAAAATATATTGCACACATACATGCAGGAATGGGTACATGTATCCAAGGTGTTACCCTCCAAGAAAATACTCTGCTTTACTCCCAAATAGACTCATCACAATTAATAACAAATTCTGATGGCTGTAAATTGCTACAGGCCAAAATTAAAAAAAAAAAAAATCTCAGCTGAAGGAGTGTACTCCCTGAAAAGTACAGATCATCTCCTCAAGTACCCAAACAGTCCCTATTGGCTGGGTACAGAAGTGATTTTGTAAGCCAAATTCACATGGTGATGAGCTCAAAAGCAGAAAACCTTCTCAGACTGCTTACCTCTTTTGCACTTTTAATTTTGGCCAGGAAAGTGTAGAGCTCCATTGTTTCAGCAAACAGAGCCCGACACACAGCTTGGTAGTGGTTGGGCGCCTCCGATCGCGTTGGCAGGTGGGCAGCACACAGCTAGGGAGAAAAATAAATAACAGGATCAAAACAATGCCCATAGCTTTCATTAATGCTACAGAGCATGAAATAACATGTAAGTGAATGCAACCAAACATGAGACATTTAAGTTTAGTCAGGAATTGTGTATTTTCTATACCTTCTGTTCCCATTTGTTTTATGAGAAGAGCACTATGAGAATGGTAAGGGAACTGGTAGACCATGTTCTAGAAAACCAAGACACTGCCTTTTCATAACAAAAAAAAAAAAAAGGAGGGGGGACAATATAATTCAACATAATTGTGAAAACAAGCCATCTTGCAGTAGCAAATTTTGGGAAAACATACTTAATTCAAACCAGCTTTAACAGTAAGTGTTAAGTATTCCTATGAATATGGAAGAGAAATGTATCTCTACTGGTTTATGAAAGGATGGAAGGAGAAGCAAGGAAAAAAGTACAGGGTAATCATCAAGCTGAAACTCTGATCAGATTTATTTCAAGCAGCACAAAGATTTTAAAACTCAGCAAGAGCTATGGAAGCACAGGCTTATTGCTTTACCTCAGACACATATGAACATTTTCAAACACAGGCATAGCTAATGCAAAGGAATCCTACAGGTGTTTCCATATATGCTAAACTTGTCAAACTCTGAAAGCCTATTCAAATCACTAAGAATTATTCACGGTTACTGATGAACAGTCAGTCCAGCATTGCTTCTAGAGCAAAACATGCAGCTCCCATTTCCAACAAGAGAAGTTTTACTGAAACCAGCCTTTACATTTCAAACTGAGAAACTGAATTGTTTGAGTGACATCCAGCTTCATGGACATACCGTTTACATGGAAATATTGGCTGAAAACAGACAGAATAAAATAACATCTGTAATTTGTTTCCTAAACACTTTTAAATTAAAAAAATCCCAAAGCTGAAACTTGAGTATGGACAGCCATATACTGGTACATATGTAAAACCAAGGTCTTAACCAAGGCCATAAATTTGGTCTTGTTTATGTGGTTCTATTGTAACTATTTATATATATATATATAGCTGCATACAGATCTCCAGAACTAAAGCTTGAGACAAAAGCCTCTTTAGCAGAAGAGCCCTTAATTAGCCTAGTGGCATACTTGTCTAAATCTCTCCTGTTATTTCAGTGAACGCTGTTGTTACAAGGGGCACAATGCATGTAAAGCTCAGGCTGCTTTTCCATATTACTTTCCATTTGATTTAAATCCACACTGCCACTAAAAGGTGTGGTGCTGTGGCCTCCAGCTGTAGGGATCCACAGATACCCTCCTGCTGGCACGGGAGTTCATGCCCTAACTCAGAGGATTACTCACCCTGACAAAAATCAACAATGTGAAGGAAGTGGAGCAGGAGACAATTACTCTTCATGGCATGGACACACTCCCAGAAGTGAAGGCAAAAAGGAGCAAGGAGAACATGCTGCCAGGGTGGGAGAAGGGAGGAAGGGCTGAAGAGATTTAGACTGCCTCAATCTCATTGACAAGTTGCTCTCTGAGGCCATAGGCCCCTTGCTATCTTTTATTTCTTCCCATTAGAATAACAATACAGAGCTCAGTGGTCAGATTTGGTCAACTCCTTTGATAAAGCACAATTATGTACCCCTGTGTATTTATCTACTTTTTGTTGTAAAAATGAATACACATACAGAAAGTTTATATATACATGTGTGTACATTTTTATTCCTTGCTATATATTTTTTCCTATATATTTATTACTTCCTATATATTTTATTCCTTCCACGTAGGAAATGCAAGGCAGCCATGTTCATGAAATTGCCCTTGATCGCTGCACTTCAAAATTTATGCTGTTTTACAGTGGATGGCCAAAATTTTCTTACACTCTTCAAATTAATTTCTGGATAATCACAAGGACGTAGTTGACATATGTCTCCGTTTTTCTCCCCACTCCCCAACTCCCCACTTTTTTCCCTTTTTCCTCCTTTTTTTTTTCCTTTTCTTTTTTTCCCTTTTTCCTTTTTAACAAACAGGTTCATCTCCTTGGCAGATAAAGGAAGAAAAACCCAAACAGATGCACTCCTAATGCATGCAATAGTGATAGCACATACCACAAAGATAGAATCTACTAAACATTTCCCTTAATGAAAATATTAGAACATTAGACCAGTTCTGAGTATGGTTGTACTCTTTTTTCTCAATAATGAATCATGTCCTTACTTGCCTTACTATGTTTTCATTTTCTAGTAATTAATTATAGTACAGAAAAAAGAGTTTCATTCTAAAGTACACTACTTACAAAAATAAAAATATTAGCAACTGCAATTTTGGAAAAGGTCATAAAATGTTGTAAATCTTCATAGCTGAGAATAAAATTTTATTATTACACAGACTGCACACAGGTTTTTAAGAATCCTTCTTTTCTTTATTCAGAGGCATGTTAATTAGAAACATTTTGCATCAAATATTGAGAAAGTTAATGAAATGCAGTGGTGAGAAGTTCAAGCAGGGAATGGTTGTAATATTGATTCTATTAGTGAACACAAAGTAAAGCAAAAAAAAAAAAGCCTGCTGAACCAAAGTTACAAAAGCAATCACATAAAACCTGACCATTTGCTTTGCAAACCTTAGGCTGCAGGTATTAAAAGAGGGCCAGCAGCTCCTACCAACTTTCATGTTCTGAGAAATCAGTCTCTGAGTCATCTTATATTATGTGAAGATGCATTACATAATAAAACTTCTTGTGGTAATATTAAGTCAAACGACTCAACATGAGTTTTTTGGATTAGGGAAGGTAAGCCTGAAGAAAAAGGAAAATGTAAATAGGACAGGCTGATTTTTTTCCCCCATTCATTGTAATATATTGTACTTGCACATTGGTTCAGAACCCCGACAAGCTGTAACTTCTGCATGAAATACCACAAAATCTAGGCAGGCAAGGCAAATCAAGCATGAAATGTCACTTCTAGCCTGAGTTCAGGATATTTATCCACTTTAAAAAAATTAAAATCTTTATGGTAGTAGTGTTTGAAAAGCTATGTTTCTGTAACACACAACGAAAATCCCAGTCAGTATGTTTTAATAACTGAGATATGAAAGAATAACTACCTAATGAACTCCTCCTCTTACCATGTCAGGGTGGTAGTAGTGCAAGAAGGATTAAGATCATATATGCAGTCTTTCCCAGTC
This sequence comes from Melospiza melodia melodia, assembly GCF_035770615.1. Classification (NCBI taxonomy): domain Eukaryota; kingdom Metazoa; phylum Chordata; class Aves; order Passeriformes; family Passerellidae; genus Melospiza; species Melospiza melodia. The sequence goes on along the minus strand of NC_086194.1, from coordinate 120,918,250 downwards.
ATTTTGAGGTTGTATGCTTATTCTGACACTTGCCTTTTCATCCCTCATGATACAACTTAAAACTACCCTAAGGGGAATGAACTCAAACAGTGCCCAGAGCTTAACACAAGGCCTGCTTGTTCTGCTTCCAAGAAGTCTCAAAAAGTATGGCTCAAAACAGATTATGTGGTATTTGCAAACTGGTGAAATAATAAAAATATTATCAACTACTAAAACATTAACTAGCTCAGTCTGTAAATATTTCCATTTGCAATCATTGTGAAGAGCTGGGACTTCTGAATATTTTTTTTCTAACTGAGCCTATCCAAAACCCCAGTTTGACCCAAAGCATTCAATCTTTGCTTAGATCACTAAGAAGATTAGAGGCTGTTTCCATCCACATTCAGGGTTCACAGGAAAAAAAGGCATTATGTAAATATCATAGCCTTGCCAGCTCCTCCAACTTCATCCTCGGTTGACTAGGAAACAGGGTGCACCAAGCCAAAGCAGTGCTAACAGGAATCACAATTTAACCATCTGAAGAGATCAAACAGCATTTCTTGCATTTCTTTGAATATATTCCAGCAAGGGCTCCATAAAGTTACAAGAAATACAGTTGACTCTCCCACTAAAATGCAGCTAAGCTTTGCAAAACCATTTTGGCTAGATATATACTGGAAGCTTCATCAAAACACCTGGGCTGCTGGAATTAAGATTTCAGAATACAAAAAGTGTTTCCACTTGTAATTATCTTGGGGAATGCACCACAAAGAAGAAAAAGATTTCTTTTTCCCATGGGCCACAAAGACAGGCCATTGATATTATGCAAAACATATTACCAGCCTGCAAATGCCAGGCTTGTTAAGTGTTTTGAAAGCCTTGGAGTATTAACAAAGACTTAAAAGACGTACTTTTTCTTAAGCAACAAGAAGAAATTACTTTAACCGACAGATCACTGACATGCAAGTGTACCAGCTATTTGCCTCATCCTTTGCAGTATGGTACTGCAACAGGTTCAGAAAATAAAACTCAGCTTGAGATGCCTTTTCAAGTCCGGACCATTTTCTGAAAGATTTTACCTCCATGAAGATAAACTAGAGTTTATGATTAGGCTTTTGTTTTCATATATATCCTTCTTAATATGAATATGAACTTCAGCAGCCACACACCTTACATGAGAAATCTTACCAAGACACGACCTGCATATTTGTAAAATTTAACTAAGCATTTTGCTTTGCTACCCAGAATAAAACTGAGGGATGGGCTCCTGACAGGAATAAGTGTGTTGTCATGAGTTTGTAAGATGTTTCTGCCTGCTAGGACCACCCCTGTACACAGTACCCACAACTTAGGCACAGTAAAAGTTTTGAGGTGGCTTTTACAACATCTGGAGCCAATTTCAGCTGCTTCCCAGCACTTCAGAGCTGCTCTCTCAAACATTCCAGGCAGCCATGTGCCCCTGGCTCTGCTGCTTGTAACTGCAATGGGCCAAGGAGTGCCTGATCCCTCTGACAAGGACTCTAGGGGAACACTGCTGAGCAAAGACTGCAATAAGATAAAAGGGATGGGAGCAGAGTTAGCTATTAATCCACAAAATAAATTAACAGAAAATACAGAAAGTATTCACAGACATTTACTCTTCACCTGCAAAAGTTTGGTAACTTTTTAATTGATATTTTAAAGGATCTTTTGCAAGTGCCATGGAATGCCCAACTGCTTGACATGTGATCTCCTAGTTAATTTTGGACACCTCAAGGAAAAGGTAGGTTTTGTGGAAACTGAAGCAAATTGCCAGTACCAAGCACATCTACTTTGGTTTTTTAGTGTTCTCCAGCAGTCTGCGAAGGCCTTCCCTTGAGCTGGTATTTGTTGTTTTGATCATCGCTTTCGGATGGACAAGGGTAGTACTACACAGTTCCCTACTTCACAATTTCCAAATTTAATGTTTTGAGTAATCCTCCCCATAAAATAATTTAATAAACACAATCTTTCTTTACTGATTTTCCTTTTTATTATGAACCTGCAAATGCAGCAGCAAAGTTATTGCATTTAGCAATAGCAGGTATAATTGGCAGAAACAGCGGCCTTGGATGGTTCTCTCATTCAGGACTGTGTAAAGGACACAACAAGGTAGCTGCTGAAATTGAAGCCAAAACTGCAAATGGAAATTGGATGATGCAAGGATTGAAAACACTGCTTTGCATAGGATGCTGATCCTTAAAGAAATGTCCACTTGTCTGCATCAGATAATTGTCATCGTCATTGCTAACTACCCTCTGCTTTGCAAAGTCTAAGGATTAAAGGCTTTGAGCAAATTATTTATATTTATGCTGAAATGTCAAACAGGAATGGACTAACAAATGTTTACAAATGCCCTCCTGAGTCAAAACTGAAGTCAGCCTGCAAGTAAAATTGAAAGATGCTCCTCATTAGGGTAGACTGTGCTGGGAAATGCTGCTGTGAGGTTTTGGGTGCTGCCATTGTTTTAGAAACACAAAGCAAAACACACAGATTCAAAATGTTGAGGATGAAACTGGTTCACAGTTAAGGGCTCCCTTCCACTATTTTCTCCTGAACAGAATATCTGTCCTGACATTGTTTCCTTCAGGTACCAATTGCATTGAAGTGCTCAGCACCATGATTCATTTTCTTTCTTAAAATCTTAATACTACACAACTATTTGATGAGTCTTAACTACTTTTCCATGCTATTAGACTGAAATTAGGCAGTGATGAGAATCTTGATAAAATTTTAACAGACAGCAACTGCAAGATTAACACCCCACTGAACTGTCTCACCTATAAACTTGAACCTTACCCAACAACAGACAATTAAAGGTGAAGATAATCTGTTACATTTATATGATACCATCTTTAGGAAAATGAGTCTTACAAATATTTAACATAATTACAAACACTTTTGAAAGTACTTAAAACTTACACTGGTGTCAGGAAGAGAAAACAAACTCCACTACACGTTACTGAGTACATCTCAATTTTTAAGCCAAATCCTGTATTTTTCATGCTCAGTGAACCCTATTCTCACTCTTTATTAGCTTTCTAAGAATTAAGGAAGACCATGACTATCAAAACAGACTTTAAATGAAAGTCAACCTATGTTTTTATGATACAATGATTATTTCCACTGGACATTTTGATATTAAATTTTCAATGACTGACTAACTTTATGTGCTAGTGCAGACTTCTTGACAAAGTTGCACTTGTATAAATTCTCATTTCCACTTGAAAGCCATGAGGGTAGTATTTTTACCCCTCAAATACAAGCCCCTACATACAACTGTTTCTGGACTATGTGTTAAGTGTATTGTTACACTGTCTTTACACAGTGGACTAACAACATCCTGCTTCTCAAAGAGACTTGTCTCAAAAGAGCCAATTAAGTGAAAACCAATTCTGCATTCTGTCTTAGTTTCAGAGAAACTGTGCTTTGTTGTTTCTTAGCAGAATAATGGAGGAATTAATAATATAAATATGCAGTAATCTGAATTTGCTAGCTCTCCTTCTTTGACTATTCAGTGCAACATCAATGGGATTATTCATGGGCAAGTGAGAAAACCTACCATTTCTGGTTTTCCCATTTTTTTACATGAAATGTCAATCCCTGCAACATTTAGCAAAACCACTAGGTAGCCTGTCAGCAACAACTGCTTTCTAAAGCTCTCTGCTTCACAGGTAGACAAGAGCTTACTGCAACTCTCATCTGTACCACTCACACATCTGCATTTCATGCTGGAGCAGCAGAGTGAAGGATGAGACGGAGGCATCTGGGTAAGAAAACCAGCTTCAAAAGCAGAGCAGAGGCATAGATGGGAAAACACGATAAAACTGGATAATTAAAGGAGAAGGGGAGTGGCTGTGCAAATTCACAGGGCTACCTGTAGTTATTTAGCTACCAGCCCATTAAGCTGTGGAACCACCCTTCACATTATTAAATGACTTAGAGCTGAACAACTGCTAGCAAAGAGCTGCACCCTTGTAATGCTATTTTGTATTGTTTGTCTGCCATGCTGCTCAGGCCCTCCTTAGGGCTGCAGGGTGCCTTCTCCTGTTCCTGAATTACTGCTTCTGTTCAGGAGAGGAGAGGAGAACTGGTTTTGTACCAGGATGCTTGGCATATGCAGTAGAGAATGAGGGCAGGATGGAAGCCCTTCTTTCTTCCCCTCTCCCAAAGAGCTCACATGAGCAGATAAAGCAGTGATTACACCCAGGCTGCTGCTTGGGAAAACAAAACAAAAAAAACCAAAACCAAAACAAAACAAAACAAAAAACAAAAAACAAACAAAAAAAAGAAAAAGAAAAAAAAAAAAAGAAGTATTTCAGGAAAACCAGTAGAAAAGTAGAAAATAGTGAAGTATTTAAAACAGTTTAAATGAGAAAACAATTTTATCAAAAGGTATCATAAAATGTTGGGGAATGACCCTCAAATCAGAAACCAAATCACAGAGACACATGTAGAAAAGGAAGGGGAGAATAGTGCAGAAGAGAGGCTGCATCTCTCAACTTTTGAATAATGCCCATCAATCTCATCATTACACAGTTGAGATGTTTGTATACATTCTAATTGAGAGACAATATATTAATGTAAGGCAGCTTATTCATGAGCCACTTAAAATCCAATTAAAATATATCAACTAAAAGAAAAACATGCACTTTCCTTGGCAGCAATTTACAGTTCACATACAAAGCTTTAAAGTGTGTGTGTGTGTGTGGGAAGCTTGTTTGTTTATATGTACAGTGCTGAAACTTCTCTCAGTAGGCATAATAATAATAATAATAATAATTTGCTTTCATGTTTTGTCCTGAAGCATGACTTCTTTATTCCTATCCAAAAAAAACAGTTTTCCAGCCACATAACCAAATATACAGCATGACAAAGCATAACAAGCTTTTAAACTTCACTCCCAATGAAAAAAATCAAGTAACTTCTAACCAGTCTCATTTTGCTTCCATTAAACCTCATCTTATGGAAAGTTTTTCTACTCCTTCATGTATGCCTACTCCTTATTTGTACAACCTTTGTCAGGGAAACCAGGTCTTGGAACCCTGATTGCATAAAAAAGGCCTACAGAAAAATTCTTTCTCTTCTTCTTCCAGGCAAGTGTGCTTAACATTTTTCTCTTAAAATTTATAGCCACTGAATCTTGCAATTGCCTTATCAAGCATATCAGTTACATAAATGTTAAACATGCCACTCTAAGGTAGGTATGAACAAAATTATTTAACCCACAATTTATTGATTAAATTGATTAAGTAATTTTGATTCAAATATATATCATTGTTTATTCGAACAGAATAGATATCCAATAAAGCAGAATGTTAAAAGTGGTTACAAGTGTTATTTTCTCCTCAGTTCCCTCTGTTTGTAGTGGCCCTTTTTCTTACACACACTTCATTCCTGGAAATTGCCTCCAGTATGGTAATTACTAGAAAATGAATTACCTGGAGCCAATGGCTCTGAAATACTCCCTGCACATAGGTGGGACTCACCACCTGTAGGGACTGCAGATGGTGTTGATACTGCCCTGGATGATCAGAGACTTGAGGCAAAGACAACTCTGCTGCTTCACTCTGCCTCCACATGTGTCTTCCCATTGGCAACAATGGGAGTAAAAGCATTTTTTTAGCACTGTGTCACTGCATTTTTACCACTCTGTCAAGTATTCAAGGCCAGCTCAAGTACCCCAAACTGTGCTAAGTCTGCACTGTGGGGAGTGTAGTCATGCTGCTGGGGCTCTGTCACAGCCTTGCAGTCCATGCCCACACATAGTCTTTCTCCCTAGTGATATTAAGAATGACAAATTTTAGTTTTGTTAGTGCAGCTGAGGTCAACACAAAGCCCAGTGAGCTGGTCAGGAATATTTTTTGATATGGAAAATAAAAAATTCTGGATCAAAGCCATTGCTGACGAAATCACATATGCTACAGCATATTTTTCCCTGCTCTGTTGGTCCATTTGCACTTCTATGCACTCAAAAAGTCTCTAGGTGAACATTTAGGATGGACAGCTGTAGTGAATTATTAACCATCTTGCAGCAATTGATAGTTTTCTTGAAATCTTAGGTCCTGAACTCATAGGAATATATATGAAATATAACAGTCACTATTTCTAATTAAGAGATTGTGCAGATTCTAGCACATTTTAAAGGCTGATCTCTTGATGCAATCTTAAAATGTATTAGTTTCCTCACATCATGACTTCTTGGAGGGGAGAGCAATGAGTCTCTGCTTCCAAAAGAGATGAACAACACAGACCTCAACACAAGACGGGAACCCCAAGATGGAGAACAAGAGAGATTGTCTCTTGCTAATAAACTGAACACAAGAACGTTTCTTCCCTTGCTTAGGGCTTGCCTTTTTTTTCTAACAGTTATCTTGTTTATTTCAAAATGTGCCACTTGTAGAAGTAGGGCAATCCATGCACCTGGGCCAATCTCTGACTGCACAAGCAAGTTTGTTTCATTTTCAAATCAACTTCTCTGTACTTTCAAATGCTGAGCATTCTTTTGGAAATGAATTTAGTTGCACACTCAGAAAAAGATGGATGGAAAACATATACATAGTTTAAAGTATTTGAAGAATCTTTCCAACTTTTATTACCTTGCTTTTAAATAGCATAAAATAATTTTGCACTTTAGGTTATCTCAACCATATCAGATAGGTCTTACCGTTCTTATCTGAGAAGGAACCTTGTAGAAACAAGTATGTTCCTCTCTAAAAGGGATGTGGCCCTCAACAGAGAATAGTCTGGGGGGAAAAAACGAACAGCAAAAAACCCAACAATAAAAAAGACCCATACACCACAACCCACGTACCAGCCACTTCTTCATCAAAATCTTATTATCTGAAGGGAAAAAGAGAAAATGGAGGTAGCAAACCATTTTTCTAGTTCTCCAGTCAAGGCTGCCTGATTGCTTTGTTTTCAAACACAGCCCTTAAAATAATTAAACAATTTTGTGCCAAGTACTCTAAGGACCTGTGCCATAGGTAATTATTTACCTGTTCTCAGTTACACATCATGAAAGATACATCTCTACAAGTCAGGCAGGAACTCCCAGCTCAGTTCTTCAACTTCAAAGCTACCTTTAAACCCCCTGGCACTTGCAGAGGCATATACTACATGTCCATTGAAATTGATGCTTTTACATGATAAGTCTATCAATGCCTTCTAAAGCAGAAATATAAAGGGAATTTTATCTCTGGAAGGCAATTAATACTGTAGTGACTGCAGTCCAGAGAGAGCAAGGTTATCAAAGGGGTGATCATGGTAGAGCACTCTCCTGCATGTACTCAAAGACCAATTGTTATTCTTGGACAACTCTTTTCTATACTAACATTTTTAATAATAAAACCATTTTGAAGGCTGAAAGTCAGAGCAGTTATATTTCTAAAAACCAGGACTTAGAGCAAAGTACAGTAACTAGAAATGCAAGTATATACATCTATTTCAAATATTGCTACCTTCAGAAAGATGAAAGGCAGCTTAACATCAACTTTATACTGAACTTTATAGCAATGGATAAAGGGACATCTCTAAGACATTGGCAAAGTGCCTCAACTGGAGTTAGCCAACAGCTCTGAACCGAATTTTGGATCTACCATCACATCTACCAAAAGTCTGGTGTAAAACTGCTGAGTGTTAAAGCTCACAGATTGTTCTGTCAGCAAAGATAACTTAAAATATCATTCTTTTGTCAAAAAGCCCAAAACTGTTTCTAGAGGACTTTGTGCCAGTATCCTGAAGTACACCTCAGTGTCCCACAAGAAAGATGGCTTCAAAAGGAATCTGGGGGAGGCAGGGAACACAAGGGGGGATCAGTTCCCTCAAACTCTACATGACGCCAGCAAGGAGCTGCCAAAAAACCACTCTGCTTGCAGCACCTTCATTAAAAGGCCTAGATAGCTGCCAAATTACCTTCAAAGAGAGGTTAGCTTTATCTACCAGAGTGGTAAAGAAAATTAATAATCCTTTTATTGTGGTAGGCATGTAAGACAAAAGAGGTTTGTGGAGGGTGGCTAGTTATCTTGCTGGTTATCTCCCCTCAGCTGCCCTGCACCCAGGCACAAGCAACAGCTGCCCAGAGATTACAAACCTCCTGAGTTTCACCTGCACAGCAGCAAGTGTCCTGAACACAACAGAAACACCCGTCCTGTTCTACCTGCTCACTTGACCACAGAGCCAGGCTGAGGGAGGTGGGTGCCATCCATGCCCTGGCCACCAGGAGAGCACCTGCAAGGAGCAGGGATGTTCCCTCTCTCCCTCTCCAAGGCAGGAAAGCAAGCCCAACTTGTAGTGTTCTGAGGTGAGGGTTTTTTGGTTTTTAAAGGTTTCTGGTACAGACAGATTTCAGCAATTCTGCTGAAGTGACACCCTGAGGCCAAGTGTCTCTGGCAACCAGACCTCACTGGAAAGTCCCCAGCAAAGTGCCTTGGCTCCAAACACAGTAGGCACCATTACCAGGGCAAGAAATTGCAATAAGAACCCTCCTTTGCTCACCAGCACACTCAAATGTGAAAGGGACTGACATCACCCTTTTAAAAGGGGCACAGTGGTTACTTTCAAAGTAAAGCTAACCACATGTTGACCTCCAGTTACACTGCCCCAGATGAAAAATCAGGACAACTGTTTAAGACAGCAAATGACATCACTTTAATTAATGAAACCTGTCTATCAACATAATTCACTTAAACACTTGTCACGTTCAAAGCTGCTTTAAAATTACTTTGAAGGGATTTATGTGAACTGTCCCCAGCTTTCTTCATCAAGCTAAGGTACAGGAATCCCTTCACTTTCTATATGGGTTTATAAGAAATTAAACACAAGGGCAAACACAAGGACAAAATTAACTCACTGAGTATTTTTATTTCTAGTATGTTGCCTAGAAAACATATTCCTTTTTTTTTTTTTTACCTCTGAGCCATTAAAAATAGCTCTAAGTGTGACATGGTGCTTCTGTCCAGACATGAAAAGACTTAATAAATCTTGCTAATATTGGTTGAACTTCAGTTTTTTTAATTTGTTTTTGTTTGTTTGTTTGTTTTTTTGTATCACATGCTACCACAGAAGATTTATTTAAAAACAAGCCCTATAGTTCACTTTCTTCACTTAACACTGTCATGTTTTTAAACATCACCTTACAATTTTGCCTTTCCAAAAGGTGGATTGAGGATAGCGACATCTTACATCTACCTATGTAAGGTACATGTGACTGTACAAAACTCATATATGGGGGCTGATTGCATACAGTATATAACAGACTGGTAGATGTGAATTGATTAGAAGAGTCCAGTTCATAAAGAGTTTTGGCTTCATGAAAATTTGCTGATTTAAAGCAAGTGTTGGTCTTAATGCTCACATCAAGAAACCTTGGCATGCCAAAAAGAAAAAACAAATACATTTGCACATTAGGACCTTCTTGTCCCAACTCCAAGCCTGCTTTACCCTAATAGAAGGCAAAAAACCCCAAATCCAGCCAATTGCTCCAAAAACCCCAACCATACAACTCTCATTTGGCTTAAATCACCCAAAGTATCATGTTCTTCCCTGCCAACATGACTGCAATAACTACAAAACAAATGCCTCGTTTTTCTAGTGCTTAAAATTAAGTTTCTAGCCTCTTTCTCTGAGATAAATAGATCAATAATAACAAAACAAAGGGTTTTGTTCTCTCTTCAGTGCAGAGGAATAAAATGCCTGTTTTCCATTCACCCAAGCTTCCAAAAAGAATCCTCCTAGTGCCTTCTTTCCAGCATTTACACAAAGCCAGCCGAGAGCAGCGTGTGAAGCTCTGCCACTGTGTGCAGCTGCCTGCCCTCAGCACAATCTCTGAGCACTCTGTGCTTGTCAATCCCTCAGATAAATATTCCTCCTGAGAGGGTTTAGTTTGGGTCTACAAACAACAACTACTCGTGGTTCTGCTCAGTGCTGCCAGTTTGCTTTGCCTCCTCACATAAAATCCCTGAATTCCCATGCCTGCTACCTTTCTATAGCATCCAGGCTGCCCTACACCTTCCCTTCAAGTAAAAGCTCTGCCAAGCTCAGTAGATTTGAAGAATTCATCTCTTGGGACCACTTGATTCAGTTGACAGTGAGTTATCTGAAAGGCTGCTAGCTTAAAACATTCAAATAATTCCCCACAATTTTGCATACCCAGCCCACATATGAAGAAGCTTTGGAATGTGTGTCCCAAAGTTTGCAGTGAGGCAAACCTGAAACTACATCAGAAGTGCCCTGAAGCCATCACCCAGAAGAATATTGCTTTTCCCATTCTGTTATTTCATTAAAAATATTTACAAATAGTTCACTTAAAACACACTCAGGGCCATTCACCCTGCAGACAATAATCTTTTGAAAGCTACCTCTCAGGAGTGCTTCAGGTACAACAATACTATTCAGGGATGTTGGAAGTAAATGTTTAAACAAAAAACTTACTGTAAAAAACCTTTTACTAAAAAATGCAAAACATACTCTGTCTTCAGACCAATCTTTGGGATAAATATGATATCCTGCCTTTTAGATGTGCATCTTCAGGGGTCAGCACAATCTAGCAGACCCTGTTTATTTCTTCGTATCAAATGGCCTTATCTCACTTAAATATTTTTCTAAAATACAACATGCAACAGTACACTAAGCAAAAGGGAGCAGAAAATAGTATAATGGGAGCACAGTAGTCAAGAGTATGTTTAAAAAAAAGCATAGATAAAAGAAAGTGATTATTATTTTGGACAATTAATGGTACTTTAAAATCAATTCTATGACCTTTCCTCCAAATGTTTAATTTCTTTTTATACTGTTACTGGCACTGAAATAAATGCGCCAATAGAATTTTTGCCTCAAGCCCAAGCCTCCTTCTTGAATAATTCAAAAGCAAGAAGATCACAGTGGCTTAATTAAAGGGCCCTCCCTCTGTTTCTTTATTTTTCCCATGTTGCTGTAACAGGACAATATGCCTCTGCAAGAAGTTAAGTAATTTTGTAGCATCTATGCTGCTTCTATTTTCTTTGCTAATGCAATTATACCATTATAAGTGACTCTGGACTAGCAATATTGACAACTGAAATGCTCAGTTTTTTAGATATAGTCTTTTACATAGTTGCTATCACCAAGATAAACTGTAGCCACATTTCTCTTCAGAAAAAAGCAAGGCACAATTCTTCCCAAGAATATTTCTGGGATTCACATTCTCTGAACCTCAGAGAAGGAAAACACAATTCTTATCATTTGCTGTGTTTGTGTATGTGCAAAAGTAGAATACAACATGGAAATTGTTTACCCAAAGTCACAGTGTTTTGTTTCCTTTGCCTATCAGGGCCAGGTGTGTGTTTGTGTCGAGACTGCTGGCTCACAGTCACAAAATTCAATGCAGTGTAAGCAGTTGTGTGCAAAGTTGAATACTTAGCAAATTCAGTTCTAGATATATAGAATAATATAGTATAATACAGTAATTAATTGGCCTTCTGATATCCATGGAATCAAATACATCATTCTCTCCCCTCATCAGGGCCATCACAACATTGCAATAATAAACTTAGTACACTCATATTTGTTGATTTACTTCCTGGCAAGATCTAGAAAAGGCAAAACTTCCACAGCCACTTTTCCTCTAACCTCTCTCCTGAATTGACTGAAGGATTGTGAGGCTCTAACACCTCAGAGAAGTTAGGGACTCCACAATTTCTAGAGGACCAGCACTCATAGACTCTGCCATTGGACCTTTCCTTTCAGCCTGGAAGGTGTAACATGTTTTACCCCAGCTACATTAGACTAATTAAGAAATTCTCCCCTGCCCCACAAATCCTGCTTCTCTCATGCCTGTAGAGCACTAGAGCTACAAGAACACCCACAGTGCCCATTTCAAATGAGCTGCAGATGCACAACCTAAAAAACTGCAGAAATAAGTTCATCTGCTGTTTTGAACATGGTTAGTGAGCGCAGTCACTGGGAATCTGCGGCACACAATACTACATGAGAAAACTGCCCATCAGTTCTGCATGTCACCATTAGTTTATCTCTTTACTGAAACACATATCCCACACATGATGTAAGTAATACAGGGGCTCCTGGGAAGCTACACTGGAAATTCCTCATGGGTTATCTCCTGTGAGATGCTGGCATTACATGGAATGTAAATCAAACACTTGTACCGTACAGGCATGATAGAAGGTATCATGTGAGCCTGAAGAATGGCCTTCACGTTTAAAGAAGCTAAAGGAGCCTGCAGAGATAAAAAGCTGCCAGCAACACCACAAACATCCAAGCCTACATGGGTAGAAAGGATTCTGACAAGATGAACCTTCACCAAATCCTAACGTAAGACAAGCTGCTGTCCTGGCTAATTTTTCTGAGCAGATCTACTGCCTTCACCAGGCTGACAGCAAATCTGAAAAACCCATCACAGCCTTCTGTGCACTTAGCAGTTTTAACAGCTGGAGAAGAGGGGAGGTTAAGAGATGGAGAGGGAGACTCAGGCAGATCTCTCCAGCTTTGGCCAGGTCAGGCAGCGCTGCTTTGCTGCAGATAATCTGCAGGGCAGAGAAGATGTGGGTCCTTTTTGTAATTGTGGCTTTGCTCTTTTCCTGCTTTGTCTTGGGTCTCTACAGCTTTACTGTGTTAATTGACCATTACCCTGATTTCCAGTCATTACTTAGAACTTCAAATTAATCTGATCAAACAGAACATACCTTGTGAGAGTAAACACTCATTGATCTACTTCAGTCTCCAGGGTATATTTTAGGCAGCGCAGGCTCACACAGATTCTTTGATCTTCAGATTTATTCTTTCTTACAGAATGTTTTACATGTTTTCAAACTTGTATTTTTTATGGAATAACTGAAGCTCTATCATGAGAAATTCTGCCTTTTATGCATTATGGGCCACCATTACCACCAAAGAATCCTTCCACCTGCACTAAAATATGGAACTTTATTTTTACCCTTGTATAAATTACTTATTATAATTACAGCATAAAAGAGACAAAGGGGAAAAGTCCCTGCCCTACTGTGCCTCTTTTAGATGCACAAGGGCCCACACACAAATTTCAGGTGTATTCTAACCTCCCCATAAAAATAATCTGAATGCCCCATCTGTGTTTCCTGTTTTTGTTGGACAACTCCTTGGATTCCTCAGACTATTTTAGACCTTAGACAGGTTATACCAGTATAATTAAGTGAATTATGGGTACATGGTTTTTAACCATTGTAGATGTGCTACTGTGAGCCATAAATCATTGCAGGAAAGGTCATTTGGTTTTGTCTCCCAGCCTGGAGTAAGACACTCCAATCTATCTAAGCCCATACTGATGGAAAGAATGTTTCCAAGAATAATTAAAGTAAGGAAGACAAAAAGTTCTTCTTTTTAAATGGAAAGACAAGGTCTTGAGGGACAACTTCCTTGCAAGTACATCAGATACAAGCCCTTCATATCCAAGTCCTATTATTATTGTTAAATACTTTTATTTTAATACCAGCAACATGGAGATATTGCTCATACATTACAAACGCTCAAACATGCAGAGAGACGCTCCTGCTTATTTTTGCTCAGCTCTGTGGGGTTGCACAGCACAGGACTTCCAACACTGGCTCTGCCCATGACTCAGCCAGGAGCACTGTTTACTCTGCACCTGCACAATGGTGTTTGTAGATGAAGGAACTGATTAAAGAACAAAGGCAAACAAATAAACTTTTGGGATGCTTTGATGACACATAGGTGACAAAGGTCCCAGCAAAGGTGACAGCACAGACATGAGAAACACACTGTGTTTTGAATGAATAGCCATGATGCACGAGGCTTGCCTGGACAAGAGAAAAGCAGCAGGCTTACTTCATTTCTAAGACAATTCCAAGTTCTCTCAAAGCACAGTGAAAGAACAAGAAAAGGCCTGTGGATGGGTCCTATTCAGCCAAGATCCATCTATTCCTTTGCTAGTCCAATCTCAGTGATTGTTTTGTAGGAGACCCAAAGGGAATGGTTGAGCACATGCTCACCTCCTGAGCACAGGAGATGAGCCCTGGTCCTTGTGGCTTCACTGCAGAGCTCCCACTCCTGTCAGTGCAGCAGAGAGAAAGGGTGGCCAGGAGGTGTGCTGACCCACACTGTCCACCTGGTCAGAGCAGCACCATGAAACTGCACCTTCAGAGGCCCACACTGCCCAGGGGCACCCACCCAACAGTGTCCTGTCACTGCAGTGTGAGATGGGGCTGTGGTTACAAAGTCACTCTGGGACATTTTGGGGTTTCTTTCTAGCTGACAGTCCCCAACAAGTTAAACTGCAAAAAAGGAACAGCCAAAGGAGAACCTGCCTTCCTCAGAACTTAAGAGGTACAAAAACTAGATGGCTGCACTTTCAGAGAGTTAAACAGATGGGACAGGAGGTTTCCCAATATTACAAAAGGGTTCTCAGATAGCAGGTCTATGTGACTGAAAATTCCCAAGTGGAGTATGATAATTTGTTGTTCAAGCCAGCAAGTACAGTGAAGAAAAAAAGTGAAGAGAACTGAGGACTTCCAACCCACTGTCATTTCAATGCCTCTCCATGCACATAAGACAAAAATCTTGTTTTTCTAAAATGAGATCCACCAAGATAAAGACAAGCACATAAACATGTGAGTACAGGATTCAAGAGAAAGGAAAGTATCTTTTTTGAGCATTTTCACACATGGCCAATGTTGCTGCATTCCTTTTTAATATAAAATGAATTGGCAACATCTGGGACTTTACCATCTCAGTAAGTTTCCAACTCATCAGCAGCTTTACACAGCATACACTGCAAGTTGCTTGTTTGGAAATAAAGCATAAATTTCAGGCTCATACAAAAATGCTTAAGTCAGCCCAGCCTTCAAATGAATTACACTCACAGAAAGCAGCACCTTACTAAGCTTGTAGTAGACAAAATTGTGGGGTTTTGAATTCCAGTAACATGAACTCTTTAACTGTCTGTCATAAACAAATACCCTGGCTTGTTTTTAACTGCATTTTCTGGTTCCTCTCTGACAGGTTCCCATATTATACTCACATGGGGTCACAGCATCTTTTTGATAATAGTCCTCAGACCTAGAAGGGAGTCTCCAAAATGCTTAGATCTAAATGTAGATCTTCTTATCCTGCCTATAATTGCAGTGAGACAGGACATACTTTTCTTTTCCCCTATAATCCTACAACATACCATAGATGGTAGATCTGTTCTACTATCAAAGTACTCAAAATAAAACAGAGGCAGATCAATATCACCACTGTAAATTTCCAGCTGAAAGGAGTCAACCATATCCTTGAACTACCAAGACTTATGAGTCACCTAGACATACAAGTTTCTCATCTCATGACCATGCCAATGATTAAAACAACTGAAATGGGAGAGGAGGAGTGTTTGAGGTTGAGAGAAACAATTTATTCTTCCTCTTTGCAAAGCACAAACATAATTTTTTACCAATAAAAATATTGCAAACTGCATCCTTGTTTATATTTCTTATAGCGAGATAACACAATACTGACTATGCTGCTCTGAAAAAGAAACTTCATGCAAATTAAGTCAGCATGGAGATTTTCTGTGTATGAGTTTTGTTTGCTAGGGGACCTGGGCCACTCATTCACCTTTGTGAAGCAGCACTTGCATGACAGTTAATTTTTGGTCAGAATTAACAAACATTATTACTGAACTTCTTACAAGCAATTAGGTAAGACCTGGGACCCAAAGCCATTGAGCACCAGAGACCAACCACCTGCATTTGTGTCCTAGACAAGAAGGTGTGGCTTAGCTACAGATAAGGCTCCTGTTAAAAGCTGAGTTAACTTTTGGGATGAAAGGTGAACATATGAAAGAGAAAGATACTGGCTCAGGAAGGGTGCTGCCTTCTTTCTGTACCTTCTACAAGACCTGCAGAAAAAGGCAGCAAGGCAGTGACAAAGGTTAGTGCTGTGACTTGCAGGCACAACTGACAGCACCTCTACAATACCTCTGCTCTGCAGAAGGGCTGAGGCAAAGTCTACTACTGGCAGTGATTTGGCTACAATGATGCTCAAATCTGGAAGAAATGACAGGCTAGGATGGCAGTTCAGCCCAGCAAATACCAGCACAGAATAAAACCTGCTATCAAAGCCTCATGAGGTTACCTTTACACCCAGAATTAGAAAGGGGTGTTGACCTAGACTGAAGTAGAATACTGTAACTGGGTTTAGGGCTGGGGCTCAAGCCAACAGATATTGATAAATCGCAGCTTAGAAAGTGCCTCAGGGTTAACAGGAAGATGCTGTTGGTTTAAACCATCTGTCTGCAGAGATCTATGGGATAAGGAGTGTGATAATGTTAAGATTAGGAGTGGAATTAGGGTTTGAGCATACTCTGGAAGAGGTTGATAAACGGTATCATCTTGTCTCAGTATCAGGGAGGGCCCCACGCTGTGATAAAGGTGCCACATGACAGGACTTCCCACACCCTTAGCAAGCCCAGCATGCCAGGCCTTCCCTGTCTATTCTCTGTTGACCAAGGCTTCCCAAGGTGTGTGTGCTGCCAACCTGTGCTCCTGATCCTGGGATTACTGTACTGTGTACATGCAGAGCCAACCTGGCACTCCCACATGTACAGATTTACAGAGCACAGTGTGTACACACAGTGGATGGGGTGGGGAGAGGGACTCAAACAAGGAGAGCATCTGTCTGGAAATGTTCAGTCTTTGCTGTCTCCGTTTCTCCCTGCTTTTGCAGCAGGGCTGGCAAATCAGAAATATATCAAAGACTAAAAGCTTCTGGTAACCAATGTCTCCTCTCTTCACAGATGCCTTTTTAAAAACACTAGGTCAAGTCTGGACAGCAGGCTGGTCCTGCCAAGGAAATCAGGACCTAAATCAGCCAAATATACCAAGAAGCAGCACAAAAGCTTATCTGTGTCTTCCCCACTGGCTTTGCCAATGATGATCTTGGCAGTACTATTTAGCACTTACCCTTTTCTCCGTTCTTGGGAATCAGTTTTTGCCACATTACTCAGCATTTTTCAGGCTGGGGGAGGATGCAGGATTGACCTTGCTTACTTCACATTACAGAAAAACCTCACATATCTTAACTACCTCTGTGTTTTTTAATCACAATATATACTCACCCAAGTTAGTGATTAATGGCGAAGAGTTCAGCGGACAGAGACAGTTTTTGGAGGAGGAACCATATAATCACTTTTCAAGGACAAAATAATTTCCAGACCAGAGACTACATAGTTAAAAACCTTAAAAATCAGTATTAGTAGCACACTACCAGGCCATCACTACCATTTTCCAAGCTTGTGACGCAGAGAATGCAGGGGAGGCAAGAACAACAGTTCTCAATTCAATGAGCAAACCTGCTTCAGCATTCACTACAAACTGTGGGGGAAAAGGCTTTGCACTGAGTTTTGCCAAGAGGATCTTAAAATAATTGAACCTTGTGGTCACAAGACCACACATTACTGTTGTGAAACAGTCACTGGGTAAATAAGGGTGTAGCCGCTGACATTTTACCACAGCTGGTGGGAGGAAAAAATTAAGAGAAAGCCACATGCAGAAGATGGTCTGACCTCTAAAAAGGTATTAAATCAGGAAAAAAAAAAGATCTTTCAAATCTGCACACATGTCAAAAATATGGCAGAACAATGCTGCCATTCTAGTCCTCTCAATGCAGTAATAACACTGAGTAGGGAATAAAGGTGATTTGCACAGTTAAGCCTGCAGCACATAATTAAGGCAAAAATAACAACAGAAATAAAAGAGAATTCCAAGGGATGTAGAAGTCAGGATGATGTACAAATGATAGCTGACCAGTTCACTAAGATGAAATCACAGAAGCAATACATGTCCAGGATGATATAAAACTATTAACAAAATATGATGAAGAAATAAAAGATAAGATGCTGATTTTAAAACATAGAAAGAGGCAAACTAGCAGAGATATTAACAAAGCCAAATGAACAGGATGTTATTCCATAGCATTAACCATTGAAACCTGTTGAATTTTCTTATTGCTTTTAATTCCAGGGATGTCTACACCAGTGTACCTAAAGGAGTTGAGCAAAGTTTTCCAAATTTATCTTTTATTGTTCACAGAAATCAAGTAAAGAACTTGCAAAATAATCACTTCCATAAAGACACTGTCTTCAGCTCTGTGTAAACAAAAGTCTTGTCTGCCTCTGCACTAAGTGAAACTTTCACTTATCAATCTTATCAAAACATTTATCAAAAACTTCAGCTGTCAGCAATTCACAGCATTTTGCCAAACTGAGGGAAAAGGAATCAATCTTCTAAATTTCCACTAGACAGTCTGGAGCAGCTTGCATGAGGGCTTAGCAGGGTGCAATGCCCCCCCTCTGGGTGTTGGGCAGAGGCAGAGGAAGGAGAGAGCAAAGCACCTGCATGCAGCAACTCAGCAAGGCTGGCAGGGGCAGGGCTTGAAGGGCAGAGCACTTCAGCCAGCCAGGGAGCAAAGAACATTCATTCATTTCTCCCTCTGGCCTCTGCTTCTCTGAGGGAGGGGGGAAAAACAAAGGCATTAAGCATTTATCATTACATCTGACACAAGGAGGATCCAAAAGCATCTTAAAGTTACTCCCACTCCAGGTTCCTAAGAGTTTCTCTCTACCCTTAACCCAGCAGAACTGAAGGGTTTTAGTGGGGTCTCTTTCCTGTGTCAGTGTGTTCTGATGGGCTATTTGGGACATTCCTCTAGTCTCAGCTTCCACCCTGACCAGTTCCTGGTCCTTAGATATGACTTGCATTTAGGAAGAAGCGCTATAAATGGGCTCAGTCCTCTGGTACAAGTTAGCATAATGTTTTCCAACCTGTATTAATATCAGATTTTTTATGAGTTAAACCAATTATACTATTTTTTTCCAACCACACATTAATACCTCTGTCTGTAATAAGAGCTCACTGGGCTCTAAAACATGCACAGATTACTCTGTAGAAAACAGAAGGTAATACTTTTAAATGATTATTCACAGTCACCCAGATAACATTAAAGAACTTGTCACAATTAAAATTCATAAGCTGTATTTCTGAATTTCACAACTCAGGTCAAGAACTGCAACCATAATGATCCCCAGTGAAATACTGTGCCCTGACTCACTCCATCCAAATAAGCTACTGGTACGAAAGCACTGCTGTGCTTCAGGAGGGGAGGGTGCCAAGTGAAGGAACTGATAAGAAATAATTACTCTAATAACCTGCTAATGAAAAGGTGAATTAATTGAAACACACCACGAAGTATCCAAGAGTATACAAAGTAATTCAACAGATGTTTACACTGGAAGGCTGACTATCCAGTGCAGGGATTAAATCAGATTCTGATATTAATGGCACATCCAATGCTAAAGTTGATAATGGATTTTCTGTTGCCTACTGTCAAGCTTGAAATAATGCTGCATGTCATTTTCACAAACAAACCTTATAAAAGGACAAGGGAAATCAGAAAATGACACAGCCAGCATCACACAGATTAATAATGCAGAAAACAGTGTCTTCTCATTGACAGAACTATCATATAAACTGCCCACTACTGTACCTTCATGACATCTTTATAGGAGTGAATGGCCTCAACTTCTTCTTTGTCATCATCCTCATCCTCCACTCCTTCATCCAGAGCATCATATCCTTCATCCCTACTCCCATCTGTTTCTGTGGCATTAGTCATGTAGTCAATAAGCTGCTCCAGTGGAGGACTTAATTCCCTCTCTTCATTTTCCTTCAAACCATAGTCCAGGGCTTTATATATAATAATCCCTAGTGATTCAATAACCTGTAAAAACAAAAAAAAAAAGAAATATATATTAATGACATTTACATGAACGAAGAGGTCAAGTGAGGAACAACCTTTTCTGCTGTTTATATAACAGACCCAGCAACTGAGAGGGCAATAAACATTAAAATCTAAGAGAAAAATGATCTGCTAATAACTATGGTAGCACTTGTGTAAGCACCTGAGTAGTACAGCATAGAACAAGCAAGAGCAGATCATACCACATACCTACAGTTTTCTTATTTCAATATTTGAAATAAAAATTCATAACTTACAAACAAAGTAGGACCTTTTAAGGTTATTTTCCCTTTTTCCTTCTGATACTTCAAACCTCAAAGTAACATTACTCTACTTTTTAAGACTATATTGCACACACATAATTTTGTGGGGCAGCTAGGAAGAAATTCAAAGAAAGAATAAACTAACATGAGATGCCTTCTTCTTCTCACATCTTAATGACACTTGGAAACTGCCCTTCAGTTTGTGCCTCTTCATTGACCTGAGAGGTGTCTGGAGACAGCTGTGGATGTCCCAGCATTACCCACTGAGCTCTGGGACAGCAGCCCAAGAACTCCTTTGCCTGTTGCACAGCTGTGGAGGCACACATTTGCCACTGAAACTGCCAACAACTGTATTCCACAGTGATGAGGTTGTACCTCAATTTTTCATTGAATTGAGGATTTTTATTTGTGCCCTGTCAAGAGCAAAGCAAACCAATGACCTCTTACTCAGTGTGAGCTAGGAAAATATTGTCCTGAACATCCCACAATGATAAATGCACATTTTCTCTCTTGACATTAGTTATTTTCCTTATAAGCAATATCAAAGCCTCTGGAACGTTAAAGATGTAAATAATGGCATTACAAACAGGAGTTTGAAAATGGGTATTAATGAAGAGGGAAGGGAAAATGGGATTGCAATAGTAAACCACAAGAAGGTAATGTCACTGCTGGGAGATCCTTGTCTGACAACGGAAGTAGGACTGGAGTTATTGCATGTAATCTCTGATCTTCCTTGTGCGTTGGGATAGATAGCATGTCACACAAATTAGCAGACTCCAGTGTAGGAGTAGTTGGCACAGCAGCAACTTTAATAACAGGAGCATTTCTAAATATACCAAACCTTGTCATCAAATGACATTTTCTCTAATCAGCCTTTCGGTACGATCCTGGTCGACACACTTTTTACTGCAGAGTTTTGAAATTCTTTTTCAGGAAATAGGACAACACAAAGGGATTCTTAAAACATTAAATTTTACTCTAGCTGCTTACTTATTTCAGCACAACAAAGTATTTTTGGTCTGAGAGGCTGGAGGTTAACAAAGACTTAAAATCGTTTCCCATTAGTTTATCTAGACAGACAATTTAATGATTGCTGTAGTCTGACAGCTTTACACTTGTGTACTTCATTCCTCTGTTGGGATTACTTTGCAGTGCAAATTCACTTTGCAAGACAGTGGCTAATAAACAAAAAACAAATTAAAACCCCAATATATAAACCACTTTATTTTATAATTTATTTCAAATAGTTTTGTTAACTCGGTTCAATATAAAAATTTTGCTCATGCTAAACCCTTGAAATATGTTTATACATATTTATTTTAAAATGCAGCTAGGGAAAGTGATTAGGCAAATTAGTGAAGAAGAAAAACCTGTATGTGTTTTTTTCAGTTCAAAGAACAGCTTCTGTCTTGGGGGGTGCTATTTGGACAGGAAAGTATGTCAGGGAATGCTTTCTTGCTCAGCTCTCATACCCTTCCCCTGACTTCTGTCACGACTCATTTTGGAGACAGGACAGTGCACCATACAGACCTTAAAAAAGCTCTAAAAGATTAAACTTATATTTGTAGTATATCTTGCTCACTTCTTCAGGAAGCTGTTTTGCAGTAACTGTCTTGTAAAACTTGTTAAAAAAAATAAACTGAAAATGTGGAATCACACAAAGTAAAATATATTAATTCCAATGGTAAATGTGTTTCCTGTAACTCAGGTGCTGAGTATAATCCCAACATACACCCTTCAGCAATTGAAAGGGAACAAAGAATAGCAGTTTGAAGGAAACTGAAATGAAAATGAAGTATAACTGAAGAAACACTTTGATACTTTGAGCTCCTAGGAATAAACACAAAGTGAGTAATTTCTAACTTTGAAAACAAGTACATTTGAAAGGGCTTAGCATACATGAAGACTGAAATGTCCAGATCAGATGCAAAGAAAATCATGTCTTGTCCCATGCAGTGATGGCTGCTGAACACAGCTTCTGGATTTTGCTACCAAAACTTCAAAAAAATAGAAGAGGGAGTGGATAAAGAAAGTTCACTCTCTGCCTTCTTCGGTTTGGGAAGAGGATTAAGGCATTCAAAAGCACCGTGGCTAAAGCTGGATGACAGCTGCTGCTTTCTTTGATGTCTCAGCAGAGGGGCTTCTGCAGCTCAGGAATATGGTTTGTGAGTTTTTATGTGCTATTGACAGATTCCATAATGCATGCAAAGCTGACACAAGAGGAAAGCCTGTAACAGCACCAAGTCAGAGCTGTAGTTCAGTCTCTCAGCTCCTTAGTTAGGAGACGTGAGCAAAACCATATTTACTCATTGTCTGTATCAAAAACTCTTCTTGCTGAAAGACAAAGCAGCAAACAACTTAACTGAGTAACTTTGCTTTGACTTGCATTGAAACTGAAACGTTCAGTGCTTTCAGGAGTACTGGTTTACCAAGGATCCTGTAAACCACACAATTGCCATACAACTATCAAACTAAAGTCACAGAATTGTCAATGCTTCCTCCCATGGATAAAACTACTAATGCAACTTCATACAAATAAAACTTTTAGGTCTATATAACTAGAAGCAAAGTATACAAGTCAACTGATTGCTCTGCTTCAGTGCATGAGTGCTGTCACTTTACCTGTAATACAAATCAAATAGAAACAAAAACAAAAAAAAAAGGAAAACCTTTTCACAGTTAACTGGATGAATTGATAAATAAGAGGGATTTTTGAGTTGGATAATCAGGGATGGTCACTTTTAAATTTTTTTTAAAGCATAGATTATTTACAAAGAAATCACATGTTCTAAACTCTACTATTGGCCAATTTAGCAGAAAATAAAAACCTTTGGCACCCAGCAAGTGACAAGCACTGATACAGTCTTCAATTATATGTGAAAATAGATATATATTAAGAAAAACAAGGGTAAAAATGGACCTAGCAAAGCTTTTTTAAACCACCAATTTGCACATTCACACCCCAAAACAACTGCATAATACTGAAATAAGTGTCATTAGTAAAACTAAATAATACTGCTAAACTCAGGTATAAAAAAAAAAAATACCTGAACCTTGAGTTTTAGAACACATTTGCTCCTGATTGATTTAAATTTCAGCAAAGACCTGACCTCTGGAAATCAATCAGTGGATAAATAAATTTTAAAAATAAACAAGGAAGCCTGTATTATTAAGCTTTACACCTTCTCATCAAGTTCTTTCAAAAGTCATGGCTTCAGATGGAAAAAAACCCCAACATACAAACATTTAACACATACTGAAGTTGTACTTTGATGTGCTGAAATCATTAGTTAAAGGGTAACTTTGTCCCACCATGAGCATTCCTGCAGTTTCTACACCAGTCTGGACTCATACAGTGTTTTTATAATAGACTGTGATAAAGTTGCTGGAACACTCTCACTTTAAAAATAATGTAAATGCAATATCCACACACTCCTTTTACACACATAGCAAAAACAAAACCCAAATTATTTTGATTCTTTCTATGAACAAACTGCCCATATTTTCATTCCATAGACCTTCCTCCAACATCCTAAGGAAAGCCTCTTGGTCAGGGGTTCACCAGTGTTTTAGGTTTTTCATATGGAACCAATTTACACTCTTCCACTGAAGTCTGACAATTTAACATCCTTGAGCTCTTCAAATATACAGCCTTTGTACAGGAACCAAAGAGGTTTCACACTTGCAAAAGTGCAATTATTGCAAGTACTTCACTTTGAGAAAAAGCCTGTTTTCCCCTCAACATACACATCTCCCTGAACAGGCAGAATCCACATCTCACAGCACACACAATGGGGCACTGTCTGAGCTTTCATCCCCTCCTAGGCGTGCCTCAATTTTTAAACACACAAAGCCTAAGGATAGCTTGTACTTAGAACAGCAAAGGACTGTTTTCAGCTCAAATGCCTGTCCCTCCCCAAAGTTCTCCCTTGGTCAAAAGGCCACTCAGGTTTTGCGTCCCTAAACTTGCATTAAAGATGCTGTAAAGCTCCAGCTCCTGAGGTGAGTTACCTAACTTTGAACTTTCCCACAGGGACCTCAAATATGGCCACCAGCCACAGCAATGTTTGCATTACTACTGCACTTTTATGAATTCCAATAGTTTTTTTATTAAAAATGTGCAGTACAATAATTATTTTTAAGTGCTTCCATATTTTATCCAGATCTCCAACACATTTAATGAAGGAGGATCATTCTGCCTCATGGTGAAAGTGCTCAGAGTTCAGGGCTGGCACTCCTTAGGGCAGAGCTCCTCTCCACCACCAACTCTGCTATGTAAAAACTAACCTGGCCTAATGATGACTTTCAATCAGCCTGCCAGGAGCTCCACACCATGCTTCTGACACCACAGCATGCCATATAAACATAGACACAGACACCCTTGAAGTCAAGAGTTAGCTATGTTAAATTATGTGTGACATATTAGAAGACAAACACACACAAGTTTTTGTGCTCAATTTCTGCAATATGGTCCAAAGAACTGTCATGTTAAAATGTTATGCAAAACCAACTTGATCCTCTTTAACTAGACAACAGAGAGTGAAAGAGCTCTCATTTCCATTTGTAACAAAGTAATTTGTTGTTTCTTCAGCATTCAATTCTGGAACTGAAAAAACCCAGGCTTTTAAGAAAGGTGAACAAATAAATGGGTTAGGATAACCCCATGCACATTTTTTGATTATTTAGCCCATCCTGACGTGCCCTACATAACTCCCAGGAGCACCTCGTGGAAAAGCATGCCTAAATAGGACACTACCAGAGATGTGCTGCTGTCACTGCACACCACAGGTACATTAATGTAGTTTTCACCAGAGCATTCCCAAGTGGAAATGGGGTAGCATTGCCCAGGTTTTAATGGCAGGGAATACTGCTAAATTTAAATGTGACCTCCACTAAATTAGAGCAACGTGCAATGGACTGTCAAATGAGAATAGTGAAAAAAATTCCAAGTGCTTCCAGGAAAGCAAGGATGTGGACTACTTCCAACGAATCAAATGAATCATTCATTTCCAAAGAATATAGACACAAGATACAGAATTATTTAACTTCTGGGTGATGTTGGTTTGCTACTGAAATAACAAGGTACTGCTTTCTGCAATATAATGAGCCTTGCTTTTTAAGTCAAAGCAGTAATGAAAGCAAAGAAAAAGAAAATCAGAGTATGTCAGGTCTAATAGAAAATAAATATGAGATAAAATTAAATAAATCCTTTCAATGATATTCAGTCTCGTTTAGATACATTCAGAGTTCAGAAAATTTCTTTACCATATTCAGAGCTCTTTTTCAAAATGGTTTTATATCCTGAGTCTTTGAATGCACTAAGTGGGCAGACAGACCTACTTACTGAATTCTTTGTACTATTCAGGTGTGTGTTCAGTACAAGAGCTTTTGATCAAAGACACAGAACAAGCCCAAAACACACAAAGGGGATACTAGGATTTTTTTGTTTTGGTTTATTCCCCTCAAAGTGAATATGTGAAAACTGAAGCAGCTAAATGTTGTTGGACACAGTCGCCTCTAGGAGTGTAGCACTTATGTAACTGTAAATTTATTAAGGATCAAGTGTAACACAACTCTTCAACTTATTCAAAGGTTCTGATAATTATAAACGTGGGTTTTAGTTGTTAAAGTTTCACTATAGATATTATGTCAGGAGAACTATAATTTATAAGCATAAATGAAAGCAGAATTTTTTTCTATTGTATCAGTCTCGATTTACATTTTATCTGCAGTGTTTCATTTTAAACACTGAAAGAAAACTGTCAATTTTCTCCTAGCTTTGGTTCAGACATTATAATCCTCAAGATCATGACAAATCATTACTTTGTTACTACAGACTTTATTCAACCTGAAGGAATTTCACCATAGTGACAGTTCATACCCAGAGAAAAAATAAAATAAAGTTCTCTAATTTAACTGTGGAGACTCTAGCAATGGCTGAAGCCTCAGTAAAAGAATTAGATGCAATAATTAAGTAACCTAGATGGTGAAAGTCATTTGAAAGTTCTGAAATACTCCTCTATCCATATTAGGCTTCAAATACAGGTCAAGTTATCCTGATGCCATTTACCTAAGGAGAATATGGTTTTTATCCTAAGTTAAAGACACAAAATCCAATCATGTCACAAGCTTCTAGTTCTGTTGTCTTTTTTTAAAATTTTATTTTATAAAACATAGCTAAACATATACATATAGTTTTTTATAGAAATAGAAGGCAATCAGGTGAACATTCCAGGTGAGGAAACAGAAGGGGGAAAGATTTCAGCTGACTTCCAAAAACATAACCAGGCCACAGAAACGCCAGTGGGTTCAAACTGTGTAAGTGACAGAAATTGCCATTTATCACATCAGCCTTTCGAACAAAGCTTTATCTAGATTACATGAGAGCACCAGATTCACTGCAGCAAAAGATTTTGCAGTGAGGGAGAGAAGTAAGCAGCTCAAGGAGAACTGGCACAAAGGAGAGTGAGACTTGTTCAGTAGCTCTGATGCTGAGAATTCGTGTGTGACTGGTTTAAGTTTGGCTGACGTTGCACACCTGCCTATGCTCTGCCAAACAAGATATAGAAGATAGATAGTAAAGAGCTTTCCAGAGCTTTGATTCAGTTCAATTCATGGTAGTCATGAAGCAATGCAAAATCAATGCCACTTTTATTCAAAACATCTACACAGTTTAACTGCTCTACTCAAAGAGTCAGTTTGCATGAATTTTTCAGCCTTCCCCATGGCTTTTATGTCAACCATTACAGCTGCCTGCTATAGGCTTGGCCCTCATTTAATTAATGCAAAAATTAAAGTGAGTAAACACCTGCTGCAATATAAACCATTTGTTCTCCTCTGAGTTAAGAACTTTCTCACACCTATTTTCACCAAAATTAATGACTACAAAAGCCAAGCAAACAAAATACCAGGACAATGAAAGCTATTTTTTTAAATACAAATTCTCTATTAGTTAAAGTTTTACACTTCCATGTACATGTTAGAAGCTTTCCAGCAGCAACTCACAACAGACTTTATAAAAGTTAGGCTGGTTTCACCATATTTGTCAGGGCTATGCCTGCATTTCAAGTGTTTCACAGATTATGAACTTCACAGAAACAGATGAAGCACCTGAACAAGTTTACACAGAGTGGGAACATGACAACGCTTCTGGTTTGACTTTAGCTTTCATCAAATCCATCTTCCTCCATTCCTGAAAAAATGTGTCTGTCTGACTCCTAACAGACTTCTCTTGTCAGTCAAATTGTCCTAATTCCAAGATTCCATGCATCAAATCAAATATGTCAAGAAAGAAGCCCAAATGTACCGACTCAAAGTGATGTGCCACAAAAGAAGGCTGGTAGGTGCTGCTCCTTCCTAGTGACTGCAGCATTCATTAACCCCACACAAAGCAAACCTCATTTAACACTGTTTCTCTTGGAGGTACCACATACTCATGGCAAGTCACATAACCACCCATAGCAAGGGTGTCCTTTCCATCCATGCCAAAGGAGAAACTTCAAAGATGTCTGTGGGGTGTTGCATTTATCACGTAGTCACCTAAGACAAGCTATGCCCAGCTACCTCCCCTGCCTTGTGGAAGGTCACTCAGCCATACCTGGGCTTCCTTCCTAAAGAAGCTGATGGGAATTCACACTTACAGCCTGTGACCAGAAAGGAAACAAATCTAAGACTCTCACTGAGAGTTTTTTTGCTAGTTATAAATGTAAGGAAACATCATCCTGGCATAAGGACATGCCTTGATTATGAAGCATGTGAATTTTCACACAGACTATCATGATAGTCCAAGGAATTACTAATGAGTCAGACACATTAATTATTTAGGTCACATATGATCTCTGAGTAAGTCATGCAAAACATTACTGCAGGCTGACACAGCCTCTGCAAAGCTCCTGATTTTATGAATATTCTTCCAGGCCCTCTTCCCCACAAACAGCAACATTGGACCAGGCTTTTGGATCTCTCACATATTCATCCAAAACTGAATGCCTAAGTGAACATAAAATATTTGAGTTACAAGCGAGGGGAGCTACTCCAAAATTACCTTCAAGTTCTCGTAATGGCCTTATTGGAAAAACTGGTATTTGCTAAAATAGTTCAAAAAAGCACAAGTAGGCACTGCTGAAAAATTACCTACCTATAAAAAGACATTAGCTTGACATTCTTTTTTTCAGGTCTGAACTTCATACAATCATAGGATGGAAGGCTGACTTACCCTACACCAAAGAGCAACAGAACACGTGGCTGAAACTCAGCAAAAAGCTCAGCATCTATTCTTAGGGCCACAAAACCCCAGAGAATCCATGTATGAAATGGCACTCACAGATTTCTATTCCTATTTCCTTCTGAGCAATGAAACCACCCCAGAAGAAATACATATTAAGACACACCTCTATCACAGATAAAAGCTATTTATGCATAAAGCACACAGTTTATAACCTCAGGCATGAAGTACCTTAGCACAAGATATTCCAGCACCTGCCAGCTGTCAAAGTTGTCAGAGTGCTGAACAGTGGCAGTTTATTATCCTTAATGGAACAGCAATATTCCTGGATTACAAATTGCTAAGCACTGTTTCACTGCTCTCTGCCAGTAATGACAATATCTATGTATTGCAGTACAGTGATGATAACACAGATTTGTCTTCAGTCACAGGTCAAAAGTGTTATGCCATTTAAAAAAAATTCAGATGGATTTTATGCTTAGATTTAAAAAAAACCCAAACCAAAAACAACAAAACCAACCTCCAAAAAATATAACAAAAGCAAAGCATTCTGGACTCTGTCTGTCTGCAGAAACCTCCATCGCACAGACAAATTTTCTACAATGCTCAGCAACTGACCTTTGAATAGAAAACAGATATTATCCAGATAACTTATTTAGCTGCTTAGGTGGCAGCCAAGTTACTAGATATCCAACAATTAGTGAAGAGGGATTAATTCCAACACTTCCATCTATGTAAGACACACAAGTACTTGAGAACAAAAACACACACCAAAAAAAGCTGTATGCATATCAACTAAATATATTTACTGCCTCAAAAAACTATAATAACATTATCTGCTCTATTCAGTGCATTTTACAGTACCTGGGGAACTTGAGAGTCTCATAAATGTAGGCCTAAAAGAGGCAATGCTGATTTTCTCCCATGCTGAGACCTTGTTAATGGACGTGCTGAAGTTCCTGTACAAGGCACTCTCCTGTGCTCAGCCCAAGAAAAAGAGAGGTAGGTAAAGGTGTGTATCCGAGGTAGCAAGGGGAAGGGAGAACAGCAGGACAGAGTGACCTGTCACATCCATAGGAGCTCTAATCACAATTGACCCCTGAATGAAGGATTCACACCAACTTCCCAAGGCCTCCTCACTGGCTTGTAAAGAACAGAGCTGAGCTCAGGTGTACATGGATTACAAATCCCGTTTGACTTCTTATGCTTTGGAAACGAAAATAATGCTGCAATATTACCCTGTCTTTCTAACCACATTATTACCCTTTAAATGACAAAAAGAGATCCCTACCCAGAAAAAGTAAGTCATGGAATTATATTCGTATTGTGGCGACTTTCCTGATTTTTTGAAAATTTTGGGGTAAAATATAAACTAATGTCCAGGTAAGTGTTGTCATAGCACCTTGAAGTCAGAATACAATTGCCCCTGCAATTTTCTTCACACAAAAGAGCCAAATATTTCAAATCCTATATTTAGTCCCATCTTTACACCCCCAACCTCCCCAGCAAAACAAGCTGCACTGCCCTTCCTAAATTCATTGCAAAGCACAGGCATTACCTCTTCTGGAGCTAGTTTCAAATGTAGGAACTGTATGGGGCTGAAGGTCTGTCCTGGAGGGTTTTCCTCATCACTCTCCCCTGTGAAACATCCCACTGGTCATTTCCCCTCTCCTATAACAATTTTACCACCTGCTATATGAGGATATTAACCCATTTTCAAAGCTTTGGATAAGAAGTGCTGTGCAAGTCTAAATTATATTTCTGCATGACATGCACACAGACTTAAACACAGCTGGAAGTGCTTCTAATCATCCAGCTTTCCATATGACTTTTGTTCCCAATAAACCAGAGGCGGGGAAAATGAAGAAAAGTACATGCCTGAGGCTAATGGTTAGGCTTATCAGCTGGGTGCAATGCAACACATAAAGCTGCTTTTCTTTGAGAATATAAAGCAAGATGTAAGAGTGGTTTATTTAAATGTAAGTAGCACAGGTAGTCAAAGAAAACAGTTACTAAGGTTAGAATATCAGATTGTTCTAAATTTCACAAGAAATAAATTCTGACAGCATCATCCCTTTGTCTTGTTGCACCAATGTAATTATACCTACCAGGCTACACTCTAGAGAATTAATGTCTTGAAGCTTAAGAAATGGGGGAAAAGCAAGGTTTTAATGATTTTGGACACTGTGGCTTTAAGTTTTGCTCCTTAATTTAATTAAGTATCCCTAATTATTCTTAATATCCTTTAAGACTTTAACATTTTACAAACTCTACCATATCCACATACCCTTTTGGGAATACCTTTCCTACAGTTCATACTACAGCCCAAACAGAAATTGTCTGGCAATTCCTACATCAATAAAAATGAAAAAATGGTTGTTTTTTCATATAGTTCTCTAACAAGTGGAAAAATTTCCTAGAGGGAATAAAAAACTGTAATTAATTAAAAACAAAATGAAACAAAAACATTCCCAACAACAATAACAAAACAACAAAAAACCAAAACACCAGAAAAAACTCAACTACCAAACAACACTGTAACAGTCAGAAGGTCCATTAAGGATGAAACACAGAATTCCGCTGGACTTTCACAGGAACCCCAGTTTTGGAATACCAAAAACATTGCTGCCTAGCCAAGAAACAAGTTAATTAAAAGTAATATCCTTAGATTGGAGAGATATCCTTTTGATTACAAAAGAAAAGAGAGTATTTTTCTCTTGTTTTCTTATTATGTACCCTCCCAAAAGTTTAAGAAATTAAGAATAAAAGTATCAATGTATTAAAAACACATGCCTAGATTTCTCTGACTAAATGAACACAGTTGTCAATACTCTTGAAGGAGTTAAAGACCTTCAATTAAATCAGATTAAAAGAGCATCTACTCAACTACCTCCAGGGACTCAAATGTTCAGTATTTCAAGTGCCACTGAACAATTTATATCTGTGAATTCTGAAACAGAGAGTCACAGCAGAATCTGCTTTTCTTTTCTTTTCATTCAGCCCTTTGCAGGGATTATTTGCACCAAACAGGCAGAGACATGTCAATGTCACTTTATGCAAAGGCAACGCGTCCCAAGGGAGAGGAGCCTTTGGTGAGGATCAGCACCAGGAGACAAACTGCAATGGCACAATTGCAGAAAATGCTGCTTGTAAGGAACACCTTTTACCTGCCAAGCCAGAGGGGTGGGTGGGTGTCATCCCCCCTGCCAACACCACAGGGCCCATGCTGCACGGTGGTCTGACAGCTCACAAAGCTGATCTGGCTGGGAAAAGTCACATTTCCCTCAGCAGCTCAGGGGAAAAAAGCCCAACCAAAAAGCCCAACAAACCCAAACCCCCACTCTCTGTGCTTGCACAGATGCATCCATCCTGTGCTACCAGACATCAGTGCTGGCTTTAGGGCAAAAGAAAGCACAGCACAGCAGAAACCTCAGATCTATTCCTACCCATGAAAGAAATAAATGTCTGCTTTAACTGGAAGAGCTAAAGTTAGCCTTAAAAAGGAGTGACTGCATGATTGTTTGCCATAACATATTTTGATAAAATGCTTGGTGTAATGTAATCCTCCCTCTAACAATTTTTCTATGTTTTTCCTATGTTTGCAGTCTTCCCTAATCTCCATTTTTTAACCCATGAACAATGATTTCTACCAAATACTTGTTATGATAGGTATAGGTAGGATGGGTAGGTTGAGCTATCTAGGAAAAAAATAGGAGGGTTTGCTTTGTATAGTTAAGATTAAAAATAAATACATTTTTAAAAAGTAAATTAAAAAAAGAAACATTTGGTTCTTTAAAAAAACATGACATTAACATGAATCAAGTCACCCAAAAGCCAAACACAATAAAATAAAAATGTCTAACTCAAATCATAATAATATTTTAAACTAATATTTCTTAGTAAGAGAACTCCAATAGGATTATAGAGATTTTAAAGCAGAGTAAAACACTCCAAATACAATGTGTTCTTTTAGATTTTTCTTTGAACTGAATTAAATAAAACCCCTTAAAATCAAGCTTCTAAGGATTTTTCCATTACACTCAAAGGTGTTTTTATGGAGTAATATGTGACATTCCAGCAAAGCCCAGGTGCAAAGGAACAAGCAGACTAAAAAGATAACCCTCCCTGCTCACTGTCCTTATCTAGTTAAGACAATAAAAGTGTTCTACCAGAACTAATTAAGCTTTTCTCTGTCCTAGAAAGCTCTCTATTTTTAGATGGGAATGAATAATGTTTATAATAATTTTAAACACATCTCCCAGCTAAAACACCATGAACTGACCAACCAGTGGAACTGTGTATCTGACCTAGAAACTGGTACAAAAAAAAAAAAATTATTTCCCCTTATGCATAAGGTGCACCTCAAATTGTGGATTACTGCTCACTAGAAAACATGGCCTCAGGGAGAAACTTCCTCCAGTGAGCAGAGACTTCAGTGGCTGCTGCTCTTATGGGAACACTACATGAAATATGTGTTAGGCAGAATTGCCAGCAGCCATCACAGATACAGACAGTAACAACTCCAGAGGAATTTTTAACTGAAGGCAAGTCTTAATATTCTTAGAGCATATGTGATATTTGCCCACATCTCTCTAGTCATTTGACTGCAGATGGTTCTTTTGGACTGATTTACAGATGCTTCCTCCAAACATACCTCATCCTGCTATGAAATTTCCAGTTAAATCCCTATTGGAATATTTTATTCTTTTCCAAAGTGTTTTTTTACAAAAGACAGTTGAATGTTAGCATTGAGCTGTTCACAACAGATCACTTGTCACTGTTTTCTAAGGAACAACAGCCATTAAACCTAGAAAGGAAACTTGTGATGATTATCAGACCTACCAGGTTGCTACCAATTCACCAATTTTGCAATATTTGCCCATTTTTATGTGTCTTGCTCAGTCACATTTTTGGGCTACAGCATTAAAAAATACACTGGATCTGTCAAAAAAAATTCTCTTCTATAACTCAGTAACTAAGAAGCAACTGCATACAAATTGTGACTGCACAGAAATCACCCTGTTTCTGCATTCATCATTCATCTTGTGATGAATGTGCTACCCAGCCAAATGATGCTTTCAGGCTTACTGTGGGCTGCTAAAGTGAGGAAGCACATGCTTGGATAAAGTAGCCACAGTTGCTACAGGGTAATGCAGCACTTCATTTCTCAAGCAAAATGGGCTTTTGTTAACCTTAACAAAACAGATTTTTGACGGACCTTCTCCCTTGGGGATCTCACCTTAATGTTTATGCTGACTGATCAGAATACTCCTTTTGAAGGGAACCTCCCCAGCATCCCTCTCTGAGCTTCTGGCTTGCAGAATGGAGCCCCTTTTGGATGAAGCTAAAACATCAGATGAAATCCAAAAGCTCACCTAAGGTACTCATTTTGCTGATGGCATGTTCAGCCTAAGGCTCTCAGAAGAGAGCTCAGCTGAAATAAAGCAACTGGGATATGTATTCCATGGACACAGGGTCCTTGACACAAACTTTGTTGCTCTACAGACTTGCAAAATGCTATTTGTTAATGCAGAAGACTGAGTTGGGACTGAAATGTCATAAATTGTAAAATAACCAGAAAACTATTAAGCCAGTACAGAAAGAATAACAGCAGCAGCCATTTTCTTGGGCCAAATACTGTAACAATAAGCTGCAGTTTTAGTTGGACAGCTCAAATAAACTTAGGTTTTTTTTTCTTGCTGCTACAATATTGTGAAACTGCAAGTCATTACCATCAGTGCAGAATTACCAGGGGAATGTAATAACCACCATAATGTAACAGATCTAAAATATAATTTGGAGCTTTGGATATTAAAAAGTGAAATAATACAAGTACACCTATATACTGCAGTTCAAACATACACCTGCTACCCACTTTTCTTTATCCTTTGTGAAAAAAAAATCCTACGTAGACTAGGCCATGGATATGTTAATGTAAGTTAAATAAAAGAAACTAAAAACTAATGGGTAGTCTAACACTCATGACAAATGTTGTGGGTTTTTCAAAATAAATACCAGTATATATACACTCTATTTGTCTTCTTTTAGGACATCTATGCTTCTTACTGCAAGTCCAATTTCAATGGGACTACTGATAATGAAATATGGATGTAAAAAAGCTGTAGTTAAATGCTCAATATTTACAAAATCCTGGGAATAAGGTACCAAAACTATCATCTCCCAAGTCACACTATCCCCATATAACATTCTTTTCACCTATGTAGTACCCAGCTTGCCAATCAGGGATGTCCTCTCTGCTTAGTCCATGTCTTGTGGGCAGGGACTGTGAGATGGGAGCGAAATAGGAGAATGGATTCACTGTGACTTGTCCATTTCTACAACCAGCAGGTGCTTACATCTTCTAGTACCTCAAAAGAGGAATTTGGGAAGGCCAGAAAGATTCTGGATTCTCTGAACTCACCAAATGTAGTCCATCTTTCCACCCCAGGGATAAATTACTTAACACTTTGTAATCAGCAACTGAGAGAACGGCAGCTTCTCAAGGAAAGGCAAACAAGGACTGAGTTAAATTCTCAAAGTTTTTCCTTTGTCCTCTGTAAAATGAAACCATGACACTCATAGCCTTATAAAGGTAAGAAAGGAGGTATATGAAATGAGCTATTAAGATGAAGTGGCATGCTTGATTAAAACACATTAGTTATTATATGATATAATATGATGTGATATAGTGGGGCAAAAATATTCAATAATAAGCACTTGCTTCATGACAACAAATATCAGACTAATCTGGACGTAATATTTTTCAACGTCATCTCACAGTGTTTGATCACTCAGCTTTTCAAAAATCCTCTGCTTTATACCACAGATGTTGCAATAGGTTAAAATCTCATAGAGACAAAATGCCCACGACGTTTTTACCTGTGTGACCCTCACCTGCATCCTATAGGAAATGTATTACCTCAAAAAAACCTGCACATGTGCTAACGATTAAGGGAGCTTTGGAGGGATCAGAATCAGGGGTGGGAAAGGGAACTGCAAAGAGACTGGATGCTTAAGATGCTTAAGACTACCTTACACCTCATAAAACCAATCACACCTATGTGAAACTGCTCTGTTGAGTCTCTGTGGGAAAAGAAAGGATCAAAAAGCCAAGTGAAAACTGATAACCTGTGTGAAATGCACTTGAAAATACAGCCATTAATTGTGATACATGGTCCCTAAAATAAATGGCATTGGGAACACAAGTGGATGTAGTACTTTAAGCCATCTTATCACACAGATCTTTACCAAGGAGACCCCTCTCAAATGAGGATTTATTCCAAGGGGGAGATAACTTGTGATCAGATCAGCGTTTGTCCAGCATCACCTTGAACAGTTTGCCAGGCTGAATCTACATTACAAGAGACTATGAAGGCTTCTAATGAGCACAACTCACAAAGCAGCATTGATGTACAAATCTACATTACAAGTAGTTATTGTAGTTATTCCACAATGCCCAGCCTGTGAGATGCAATCTCAGGTGGTCTACACCTGTTCTGCAGGGCTTGGGGCTGTCAAGGTCAGATATCTCGAGCTGGTTGTAACTTGAACTCTGGCAGAGTTCAGATAAATGCAGTTAAAGAGAAGAGAAAGCTTTAGTGTCTCCCAAGTATCCTATTCCAACAAAGAGCAAAGGGAAACAGAAAGAAAGTTTGTGTTGGCTACACAGGCTTGTCTCTGTCTTTTTTCCTTCCCTCTCCTGTCCCTGAACCCACAGGCATTGTTAGACGTCTAATTTTAGTTTCAGATAGCAGATGTCTTTTTCATAGCTACTCCCACTAAAATGAAATAATAAAAGGGGGCTTCCTAAAATTTTAAAGGACAGAAAATAGTCTGTTGAATCTCTTGCTGTTACTGTTAAATATAGACATGGAACAGATTTAATTAGAACCAACGAAACAGAAAAACATATGTAATCTATGCCTTTGGCATACCATGAATCAGGCAAGGGGCAATGAAGCAACCCCCTGCCAGGACACTTTAATAAATTTTATTTTTAAAAGAATACACAAATCAGAATTCAGCAAAGGTATTTCTAGTAACTGATATAATTCATTATTATGAAGGCTAAGTTTTCAGACAGCAGAATGCCTTGTCATGGCACATGAAAATCTTGTTACACAAGCAGAAGAGATTTCCTATTGTGATGGAAGGGGCAACACTAATTTTGCCATTTCCCAACTGTCACATGAGTGAGATCATAGGTTTTATTTTGGCAAAGCAAGAAGTAAGAAAGGATGGTTTAGGTGCTAACAAAAATCACCTCTGTCAAAGCATTACTATAAAGACACCTGTAAAATTGCAATCTTCAAGCCTAAAAAAAGGGTTGAAGCCCTAATCCACTATGAGGCTGCAGCCTTCCACATGGACTGGTTTATCCTTAGCAGTCTCCTTGATATTTCTACCCAAGAACTCTTCTTCTGTCTTTCATGCATCCCTGTGCTTTTCAACCCATTCTTCACCCTGTTTCATCCCCTCATGGGGAGAACAAAGATGTATTGTGTTTAACTCAGGCAGCTTTTTCCTGGTAAAACTTCAGTCTTCACTGATTGGAAAACTGGCTTAAAACACATCTGGGTGTCCATGGCTTTGGTTTCAGAAATTACTTCTCTTATCTTTAATAAAATCTTCTACCATTCAGTCACAGTAGGCCTTTATAAGTATCCAAAAGACCTGCTGCACATACTCAGCACAGTTCATCCCTAGATTTTATACCCCCCTTTTCCAACAAACCTCAGTTTCACTGAGGTCAGAATGACAGAGGCACTAAACCCCCAGAGCTGAAATGGAAGGAAATCAGTGAAAGCTGCATGCTCAGAACTTCAAGTGCTGTATAGTGTTAAGTACTCTGAAAATTGGGTTCTAGGTATTCAAAATGGGACTTCTAAAATTAGATTATCTGTACAATAAAATGAAAGCATATTATGAAAATACATTTGTAAAACCATTTTGAATTACAGTAATTAATATAATGGCAAAGCCGATGACAGAGCCAACCCTTCTTTGAAATTTGATTTGAATGCTGCAATTATAACATAGGATGACTCTGTGAAAATCCTGGGGAAAACCTGCAGGATGATGCAAACACTGAAAGGAACCAAACTGCTCTTGCAAAGCCGTCACTGTCAATTATGGGCTTTCGCAGTTTGTGAACTCCTGAATGTACATCCTTAATAAGCTTTTCCTTTCTTAAACGTATGTGTGAAGAAATAGTAGCACATTAAGATATTCCTTCAAAATAATGTTTAAAATACATGAGCGCATAGCCCACCTCAGTGATGTTTTTAGTGTGCCCACATAGTGTGAGAGCACATGCACAAAGGCAGGCAAAAGTCTACACAACAACCTACAGCAGTAAACCACTTTCCTCTCTATGCCTCCTATGGCTTTGAAGCTAAGCTGCTTATTTTAAAAGACTTGAACCTATTCTATTTACTCTGGAAGCTTATTACAAGAAGCAATTTAACACCAGAACTGTTAGGGGAATAATTGCTTTAAAAAACAATCCCAGACATAAAATAGATTTGTCTTTTTCTGAAGACCATAAGATGTTCAACCTTCCATCTAGTGCCTGGGTGTTTCACAAAGTAGAGACCAAAGGTGTACTCCAGTAGTTTTATTTCTCTGGGAGAAGCTGCTGTGGAGGAGACAGGCAGCCTTTGTGATAAGGCTGTCTGAGCCCATTTAGGGCTTTGAACCCAGGAGCCCCATTTGGAGCCGCACCCAGGATGCCACCGGCGGCCAGCGCAGCTCAGGGCGTGGGCATCCACCAAGCACTCCTTCCACAGGGGACAACTGCCATTTGTCCCCTTCATGTGGCCTCTCAGCCATGCAGCAGTGAGCTGCAGGCACCAAGCTTCAGTCCCTCTCACCAAGACCATCACCCAGAGCAGCCAGAGGAGCAGCCCAGAGGAAGGGCTTGGGAGCCCCAGCAGCACAAGGTATCAGATGTTAATCATCACCACTTGTTAGCAGCTTGCTTTAAATTAAAACTAATTCATTTAAAGAAATTATGCAAGCTTTTCTTGATTACCAGCTGCTAGTACCACCTACAAATTTCAAGCATTAGGTCAGTTGCACAGAGCTTGTGAAAATCAGCTTAAGCTTTTTTAATGCTTAATTATAGCAAGTCTTCTTTACAAGTGTTTTACAGTGTCATTACGCAAATTATAAGTTCAACCATAGTTGGAACATAAAGAAGTTCCAGTTATGAAATGTGACTTGCAAGGGTATTACATGAAATTAATTGGGAAAAAATAATCACCTAGACACAGTAATTACATTTTAGAAATGACACCCTTAGCCAACTCATAGGTCTCTAGAATTAGGGAGTTCATAGCTAATATATCTAATATACTGCTGTTCTTGGTATTTCTTTTTTTCTTTGGGTTTTTAAAAGGAACAGTCATAAGGTCTGTTAAAATATGAACCTTTAAAATTCTATTGTTCTTTCTAATTAATGATGTCATACACAGAACAAAGGAGCAATTATTTCTAAGCACTTAAAAGAAGTAAATTTTTTAAAATCAGCTCTTAGTAAGATCATGGATGAACATGAACTTTGACACCTCTCTTTAGATATATGAAGAGAAAGATATGCATTTCAGTCAATACAAGCATTACCAGCAAGCTGAAATGAAATTTGTTGCAGCAGAATGTCTTCTTTTTTTGCACATGCTTTTACTGTGTACCTATTCTGCAAAGTGTTCCATTTCAACATCATTTCCAACACTTTTGCCAGCAATTGCTAGGAAAAAAAGGCAGGGGTGATTTGGTATGTCCTTTTCCACTTAGAGCTGTTTAAAATATTTAAAATACTTCAGAATTTTGTACAACTAGAGTGCACAATAGTAGGAGAAAGTAATTATTTTGTGTGTGTGTGTATATATATATATATATATATATATATATATATATATATATATGCAAATATACTACCTGATAAAAATAATATCACTTGAACATGAATGTTATGAGTATACAGAACAGATAGCACCAAAGAGGATTTCTTGGAGGCTTTCAATGAGACAGTTTGTTAGTAAACACACTGAGCAGCAGCACAGGAATTTTGCTCTGTGCCTGCAAGGGCAGAAAGGTCGAGAATACAAAGCTCCATTTTTACAAGCAGGAAGAAAGAAAGTTAAAGAAAGCATCACAAAAGGATTTTTTTCTACCTCCTTGCTTTCAAAAAAAAAAGGATCAGAGAAAAGCTTCATTAACTTTTAGCCAGCACCAAGGATTTTTGGCATCATAAGTACCTCTACTATTTTTCCTCTATACTAAAAAACAGTAAATCCCAAAAACATCTTGAACATTATCAGTTTAAAGAATTCAAAACAAAGGATGAACACAATATCAGAGTAACTGCCAGCAAAATGAATTATAAAGAGCTTTCATTTTTAAAAGCACACAGATCTTCCTGTAGAATATGTTCCTTTCAAACATTCTGCTTTCACAACATGACATACTGTTTCCATGAGCATTAATTCAAAACTATTGATGTATCTCACATGTCTCCACTTCTCAGAGCTCATTTAAACAAAACCTTGACAAAGCAACCCAAAAAAGTCTACAGAAAAAAAATGCATGCCTGCTTACAGCAGATAATCAGATAATATGGGACAGTCTATTATTCTGATGGTTCAAAAGCCTAGAACACCTCCTCATTCTGATTTCACTTTTAATCATTAAAATACCCTGTATGTGTATCATAATAAGGTTCTGTCTCTGTAAGGCCACATTTCAAAGCAGTTTGTTCTTTGGACCAGGGTTTGGCTGTGAATAGGCTGTTTCCTTTCTGTTCAACTTCACAAAGTTCTGAGGTGTTCCTTTCCAAAGCTTCTCCCACATCCTCTGCTCTAATCAGCCCCTTAGTGTTATATGATATTCCTTAAAACACAGTTTATTGAAAAGCATGTTTAAAAAATCATAAAAACCCAAGAATTAAAACGACAAGGAAAATAATCCCTGGATGAGACTGTCCTTATTTCCTTTATTTTAGATGGTT
The DNA here is from genome assembly GCF_035770615.1 of Melospiza melodia melodia. Lineage (NCBI taxonomy): Eukaryota > Metazoa > Chordata > Aves > Passeriformes > Passerellidae > Melospiza > Melospiza melodia. The sequence continues at coordinate 120,877,995 of NC_086194.1, read as the reverse complement.
GGGTACCAGAGCACTTGCCACTAGAGGACAGGCAGATGGGCCTGGACTTCTTCAAGGCTGGAAAAGAGGAAATGTTGCTGAGGGAGGGAAGCACAGCCTGCTGATACCTGCAAAGCAGTCATAGAGAAGACAGAGCCAGGCTCGTCATTGCACTGCACAGTGTGGGAACAAAAGACCATGAAAATAAAGTGAAACAGGAAATGTTCAGACTAGATATAATAAAAACATTAAAAAAACCAAAAACAAAACACAAACAAAACACAAAACAAACAAACAAACAAAAACCACACACACACCAAAAAAAAAAAAAAAAAAAAAAAAAAAAAAAAAAAAAAAAAACACCAAAAAAAACTCACCTGGAGGGCAACAAAGCCTGGAACTGGCTATCCAGAGATGTTATGGAACCACTGTCCTCAGAGGGTTTCAAAACCCCCAAAAAAAGCCCTGAGTAACTTAGTCTGCACTGAGAGCTGAACAGAGGCCCCTTCCAACCTAATGGCTCTGTTTGGAAATTTTTAAGCAAACATTTCTCTTTAAATTTTCATGTTGCCATTGCAAAGGAAGCAGCAGTTTGCATAAAGCAATCATACTGATGGCCACAACCTCAACAGTAGCAAATACAGAAATGAAGAATTTCCTTATTCTGGAAATATGGTGATTAATCATCACACATTTATGATTAAAAGAAAATAAAGCCTGTCACTTAAAACTCAAGTCTTAGAGGCTTTATTTATATGACAGTATTTATTAGGTTTTAAGATGGAATCTTGCCATGGGCACAAGTTCATGCATATGCATGCAGTATTATTATCTCTTTTATGGCATTATTATCTCTTTTACATGCTATTGTTATGTGTTATTTTAATGAAAATATAAAAGTCATTACATATTTATGTATGGATATTTTGGGATAAAGGTGTTTATGGGATTGGTGTTTGGTCTGGCTACCAGAGAATAAAGAATTCTCCTGGCAAGCTGATTTAAAATTTACACATGACAATTCATAACTTATACAGCCTTAAAAGTACATTTTATCAAATAGTGCAAAAATAATTGCCTAGAAGAAATCTCCCTCCTTTTTTTTAATAACAAATATATCAGCTAATCCTTGTATATTTTTCTACTAGTATTACAGCCCAGATGAAAGCAATGTACAGTGCAGAATCTCTAAACACCGTGCTAAACTATAAGAAAGACCAAATATACCAAAGAACTAAAAGTCACTAAAAATCTTTAAGATCCAGAACCCACTTCTGGCACAGTAACTCTTCCTGTCCCATCTGACTCAGCTGCCTGCTGGGCAGTACCAAACACAAATGCATCCTTCTTGATCCCAAAGGGAGAAGAACAACCTGGAAACATTCGACTTCAATGGAAGATGGGATGGTACGTTATCATATCCGAAAGACAGCAACTAGAAATAAACTAGATATAAAGAGAAACAAAGCTAGGAAGACTCTGGTATATTCAGAATTCCTGACTTTAACAAAAATATTAGTATTGACTCATTTGGTAAGGTTTTCCTCATCTGAAAAATTAAAATAGTTTAATTGACTCACAGAAGTGCTGCTGTTTGACAGAGCAGACTCTCTGAAATACATACATTTATATTGTAAAATCCAGGTCACCTTCTCTTCTCAGTAATTATGGAATGCATTAAATGTTCCCACCAGATCAGCCAGACTGTACCAGCATCACAAAAATATTATTTGTTAAAAGCAGAAATTATGCCAGTATATTCCGACTTTGCCAGATGAAGATTGAGTTTCTGGATATGAACCAGATGGGGTTAATAAAAAAACCCCTTGATTTCTGTTCCCCCAATAAGATGAGGCTTCATTGCAAACAAATTATTTTGCTGTACCTTAGGCCAATTTTTGTAGCATAAAACCTCTTCTCCCTTTCTCCTCTAAAATATAATGCTTACTCATGATAATAGGGTATATTTAAGTTGTAGCAGAGGAGTATGTGTTCTAGGCATTCCATGGGGCTTCAACAAAACTTGCAATGAAACTTGCAACTTGCAATGAAAACTTTTTAGTGTAAATCTAAAGACAGGCCCTTAAAATAAAATGATAGTGGTCTAAGACAAATTATGAGGACTGTAGCACAGCAGGTAGAAAACTATCTGGTCATATTTCTACTAAAACCTGTTCTGTCTTGAGACATATTTGTAATTGCACTTGAAATACTAGCTAGCAGTTTTTATGATTTCAGCAAAGACTCATGCAATTTAGTTTGTTCCTTACAATTACAATTCTTGAGTTGTGCAACAAAGTTTAGGGATTTTTCCTTGTTGAGATTTTTTTTAGTTTTTAAATTCCAGTAAATAAAAACCAAACTCCAGGAATCCTAAAAGGCTTGGGGCTTCAGGGAAGAAATAAAAGAATTCAAACTCAAGAATTTCTGAGGGGGAAAAAGAGTTTTCTAAAGCCTGACCCAATTTTCAATGCTTTGCTTTTATACTACTGCTTTGCTTCATTTCAGATTTAGTATTCCCATAACAATCATTATGTAACTTCTACTTTAACAGCTGCAGATTTTCTAGGGAGGCTTAGGATACACAGGGTCTATATACATTTTACACCAGTATTATAAGTTCTAAGGAGGAAAATAAAAAGGAAGTAAAAAGCCAAACTCACACTATTCCACTATCAACATTCTCACTCCTAAAAACATTAAGCCAGTTTTAAACATCAAATCCTACCCAAAATGAGCAGATTTAGTAGCCATTACCACTATAATACTTTCCCAGTAATTAACTAAGCAAGGCCAAAACATTCAGAATTACAAAAACCAGGCTTGCTGTACCCTATGTTCTAATCACATGCAGTAATTTCACAAACTTTCAAGCAATTTGCCTAATGTAGCATACAAAATAAAGCAGAAATAGAAAGAGAAATAGACTATTGTTCCAAAACCATTAATCATTCCAGTTTTTACATTAAACCTCTCCTAAACTTAATCTTATCTAGTTTTTCACTTCGTTGCTTCCTAAGATAGAGACCAGGTAGCTCTTTATAGCATCCCAAGGAATTAAAGAACTAGAAAATATTATCAACAGGATAGAATATTTACAGCTGAGGTGGTTGATCTATTGCATTACGTTTACCCAAAGGCATGAAAGGCACCACCTAGAAAGCAAAAGATAAGGATTCACATTCCTTATTAGCGCTCTTTTCTTTTTTATTTATTTTTAACTATGAGCATTAATCTTCTTCCTTGGTAGGAAGAGCAAGAACAAAGAGGAGCTGCACAGGAATAAACAAGCAAGCCAACAGGAATAAACAAGCAAATCAACACTTTTCTATAAAGAAATCATTTAGTAGGTGAAAGGTGATGGCAAAAATTACACAGATTTTTTTTCCTTCTTTTATGTAGAAGAGAGGATTATACGAGATTTTTAGAAGTCCCTTATATCTACATGTTTTTAGAAGTCCCTTATATCTACATCTGTGCTAAGTAGAGCTTCAGGCAGTTATAATGACCAAAGTCTCCACACTGAGTATGCAAGATGTCATGAGACCTAAGAAATAGAATGTTTCTATTGTTCTGATGAGACAGCAAGAGTCTAAAAAATATTTCTTCCACTCCTAAAAGGCAGACAAATTTATTTATAGCAGGACATAATTCTCTTAAAAGTTTATTTATCTTGAAGAATTTCAGGTAAGACCTGCAGTGTGGTGAGATTTCCCACTTTCACATTCTGCTGCTAAGAGAAAAAAAAGAAGCTCCATGCTTGGTGTGACAATTTTTGACTTATAAGATACACCATTAGTTTTGGGCATGTCTGTCAGCTCCAGCAGGCTGAAACAGAGAGCCAGGTATTCCCTGTTGTTACAAGCCCTAAGTTTTGTATTTTCTGTTGGAAACTGTGGCAGTTGTACTCTTTCAGCAAGACAGAACTCCTGCTCAAACACTGAAACACACTGCAAGACAGTCATTGAACCAAGAGTTAGTTATGTTCCAGACTGAGATTTCAAGCATTTATACAACAAGATACTACTATACACAGACACATACATACATACATATATATATACATACATACATATATATACATACATATATATATATATATATACTGCTGTATAGATGGTGTATAGATAGTAGCATCAGATACATAAATTTTAATTTAAAAAAATATTTGAGGCTTTGAGGCTTTTCTAAGTAGAAAGAACCTCCTTTCTGGAAAAACTGCATGCTCAAATCCAAAGCATTGCAATCTCTGCTTCATTGCCTTGAAGGCAGCCCAAATACATCAGTCAGCTGAGGATGGAAGAATCTCAACTGCAACTCATTGGCTGGGGAACTTCTGCTCACTCCACATCAATTAGGAAATTATTCAGTTATGGTAAAGAGAGGTACCCCTTGTAAAATAGCTGCTGAAAAAATATCTGTATGCCAGTTCTTACCCTACCCAATCTCCCTGGTTCACAGCTTCAGTCACTTTGCAATCTGTAGATACTTTTGTTCAAAAAAAAAATTATGTCATAAATGGATATAGTGGGTTCTTGTTTTTAATGAAATATCTGTATTTGCAATATAGCAGCATCTAGTCAGAGGAACCAGAATGGCACAGAGATGCGAAAGAGTTGGCATCAGATGATTACGGGATGCTCACTCTAGAATTTTTTAAATATAACCACTCGACTAAGTAAGAGATTCATCATTTTTCATATTCAGTCTTCTATTCATAGAGCAGCCATAGGTCAGACAGACACTGCCATTTTCTTTGCTAGGCTTTTCTGAAATACTGCCTTAGTGATTTAGAAAAGCAAGATTTCTGATGTGCTCCGTTCCATTACCACTTTAACAACAGTGCCACAAGCAAAGCCATCTGACAAATATTCCCAACTGAAAAGCTCCACAAATACATGAAGTATGTGTTCATTCCTCTTTGGGGAGCAATGAAAATGGGCAAAGAACTACTTTCTGTGTTCTGTAGAGTTCAAAGTCAACTCTGGTGTTAAAGTACACCTAGTTTTAACTAATACATAAACACTATGGAAGTTACAAAACTGAGGTTTCTTCAAAACAGTTCCTAGTTTAGATGCTGCAAGAGGAGAAAGGACACAGGACTGACTTTGTTATCCATCCTTGGGAAGGTCAGGCTTTTACTGTTCCTCTTTAAAGCAAGTAAAGCTCCCTCTTTGCATGTAATGTCTTCTCTTTGAGAGAGAGGGACACAAAATGTATTAGCTTGCTTTAAAACTGTGTTTACAGCAGTGGGTGGTAGTAACACAGCTAGGGAAAGCAAGTGGAGGGCACTTAGAGTATCAGAGATCTAGTATTTATTGTATTATTTTTTGTTGGTCTGAGAGTTTAAGCCTGCTCGTTTCTGACTCAAAAGTAAGAAGACTTATTTAAAGTAAGACATAATTTTTCTCCTCAGAAGTTACAATAAAAATATTTCTTTCTAAATATAATTTGCTATGAAACAATTGAGATGCTTGACTTTCCAAAAAGGAATTTCTCTCAGTCACAGACAAATCTTTGACCTTCATGCAAAGAGGCACAATGATCCCAGTAACAATCTAAATTTATACTTTGACTAGCTCACAATGGCCACATAAATCACACATCAAGGGTGGGAAGATATAAAAAATGGATAGGCCACAGCCATCCAGTTGGCTGGTTGGTGGCTCTTCTATGGATATTGGCCCTTTCATCATGGCATCTTCACTGGCCTGGTAGGGGATGCAGATGTAAAATACTGAAACAAACCTGGAACTAATTTCTCAGGCATTGGGGCATATCACAGACACATTTTATGAAAAATCCTTTCCTTAGGATTTTTTCTCCTGAGAAGCTGAGAGGCCTCAGGAACAAAATGTAGACAATGGTTATCTGCTGCTGTGGGATGCAACAGGTGGATCTGTGATTGGTGTCATGTGGTTGTTTCTAGTTAATGGCCAATCACAGTGAGCTGGCTCGGACTCTTGGTCAGTCACAAGCCTTTGTTATCATTCCTTCTTTTTCTATTCTTAGCTAGCCTTCTAATGAAATCCTTTCTTCTATTATATTAGTATAGTTTTAATATAATATATATCCTAAAATAATAAATCAAGCCTTCTGAAACATGGAGTCAGATCCTCATCCTAAGACCCCTGCAAACACTGTCACAGGGGGATGCTGATTCCTGCCAGCAGTTAGGGTATGGCAGTCACTGGGACAAATCACACAGGACAGCTCCTCAGTTACTTACATTGATACCCCCTATGATACTCTCAAAAAAGATGAGGCAGTTGAGGTATGTGTTTTCCAGATCATTCACAACTTTACCTAAAAACCTTCTGTATTCTGTGTAAACCTGTACTCGCATGTGTTGGCAGCCAGTGCTACAGGCAGAGAAAGTTCAAAGTTCAGCATTTGTGTGTGTGTCTGTATTTTTTGTACTGGTTTTTCATGCTGTGATCAGGGGAAGGAAACACACTTCCCGGTTCCTGAATGAGTAAAGGAACTCATGTGAGGAAGCATTTAAGGGCAGCCACCTCCGCAAGAGGAGGCAAGTCAGGACCACAACAGAGGCAGGGGCAGTGCCCTCACTGACCAGGGATGCAGGCACACATCCTCAAACAGGAAAAGCAGAGCAGGTCTGGTCAGAGGAGCCAGGGCCAGCCACAGCCCACGATGACCAAAGTCATGCCACAGTGACAAGGCAGGAGGAGGCTTGGCCAGGAGGGCAAGCCAGTGGGTCAGGTCCAGCAAGGGATGTGGCTGGGCACAGAACAAGCTGCAGCACAGCTCAAGAGACAAAATGTGAAGGCTCAGCTTAAATGTTCCTCCTAGAAAGGAGGTGGAATGCCTGCAACAAGGCCTCTTCACACCTCTGACATGGCTGTTTCCACAGTCACCTAATCCAAGGCTGCTGTGCCACAGCAGAAGCAGCTTTGGGCATTGGAAACCCATCCCCATACCAGAGGTGTGTGCAGAGAATTCTGGCATGGGGCACTGTGCTTTGGTACCAGGAAATATCAAAACACAGGGCAAAAAGTGTGAATTATTCTATTCAACATTTGTGGCAACTATCAGAAAAGAAAATATTACTGAAAAATCAGATGTCTGAAGTCAAGGAAAAGTACAATCTAGTGCTCAGACATAACCTAGGATATATGAGACAGAACTGAAAAATATATGGACTTGGAAAGTTCACTTGTGAGAAGCTGCATCAGATTCTTAATTAATCTTGAGTTTTTCTGACCTATGAGACAAAATAATAGTCACGTTCTTCAGGAAAAGAGAAACTTCATCCTACAGAATAAAGATTTGGCAGTTTGCTCACTACACTTGTTTCATAGCTGTCCATGAGACCACTCACAAGCCTACATTGTTCCTTTTTGTTCTGTTCATTTTTTAATTAAATGAAGTCCATTGTATTTGGGAATATCCTGGAAAATGTTTGTGATCAAGTCATTGATGGGTTTGTGGGAGCAAACAATGGCCTTTTTAATCCAATATTGGTTATGAAACTAACACCAATTAGGTCCATCAACAGTAACAAATAAACAAGACCTTCCTTTAAAAGAAATGACACCAGCTACTGCAGAAAATACTGAACATGAACATGCATGTGATTTTTACATCCACAAACCAGTCTTGGTTTCATGTGACTGTGATTCCTGCACTGGCAGACTCATTTCGGGTGGCACAATCCTCCCCAGTGCACGCAGGGGGGTTGCAGCAGCAGGATCCTCCTCCCATTTGTCCTTTGTAAGGACTCTGGCTCTCTTAGAGATACTAACCTGGTTTAGCCAACATGATGGCTCATTCCCCCTAGCCACCTGAGCATCCTACACGCCCAGTGACACTCTGTGAGTCAGCTGGCAGTCTGTGAGGCCAGGGCAGCAATTCCACCTCCTCCCTGAAACCTCCCTGTGCTGTCTCTGACACCTCATCTCCCTGTGCGAGGGCAGAGTGGGTGTTCCAAGCTATTTAAATGTTTTAGGATTCCCATGTTAGACTCCCTTTCTCTCCTCTCTGAACCTGGAAAACAACCAAACTTTCTTTCTATCAAACACTTGAAGAGGCTAATGCACAGTTAAAATAACCCTGACTCAGAGCATTTAAGAAGCAATAAAAAGGATTGACTTATACACAGGGATTTAGTCTTTTTTACATAAATTATTTCATTATGACAAATGAGCAAACAAACCACCAGTGTTCCAAACAGCATATGTTTAGGTTGGTTTAGCAAAATGAGCAACTAAGAAAACATTACTAATATCTGGGAAATACTTGCTTATCTTGAAGCCTTCTTATTTTAAAACTGAGTTATTTGTATAGGCATATATATGAGCAAAAGGTTTATAACATGTTACTTGTTGTTAGGCAGCTGCATTTCTATAAGAAACATTAAATAATATCAGGTATATAAAATCTATACAAATAATCCCTGTCAAAGATCTATCTAAATTTGAGACATCCAGGTGGGAAGAAAAAAAGGATGTATACACAACCAAGGCAGAAAGACCCAGGATATACAAAGAGCTCTTAGTTTATGTAGAAAATGGGCTCATATGCTTGGAAAACATTTCATCACTGGTGTCACTGCAGGTAAACAGTGATACAATCTAAATGAGAAAATGAAATACATCCAGCTGCCTAATAACAATGACAGCCTAAGAGTCTTTTTAAGATCATTTAATAACATTTGAAAATGGCTACATTATGGTAACGTGTTGGGTATTTTAAACATCACAATCCATAAGACTCATTAAGTAACAACAAACCTTATGTAAGTAACATTAGGTTCAGTGAACTGAAGTTCTTTCTAAAACTTGTGATCAGTCACAAGGTTCTATGACTCTTGAAATCATCATTTCACTTAAAGGGGAATTGTTTCACCCCACCCCAGATATTTACATATTCAAAATGAGCACATATCTGCTTACCATACCTACTTAACAAAAAGCTACCAAGCCTCACTTCATTTTTATTTTGTGCAACCCACAGTAATTCCTGCTGTTGTTTTACATGCCTGCAAAGCAAGCAATACCATCCTGCTGCTCACAGGAAACACCAATGTGTCCACTCTGCTTTCTTTTGTGTGCTATTTCACCATGACAAATATAAATATAAATAAATACATACAACGACTCCTATGTGGTTTTGCTTGCTGTGCATGATAAAATATGAGCTTTGTCTCCAGAAAATAATAATAATAATAATGCAAAGTTTAAATAAGATCACTCATTGTCTCTAGCTTCAATACTACTCCAAGATGGAGCTCATGTCTTTGTCTTTCATGTTGTGCTGCCACATTAATGCTCTGCTCTGAGCACTAACCTCCGTGCCCTTGGTATTTCTCAACACGCAATTTAAAACAAGTGATGGTAGATTAAAGACAAGACAGAAAGAATGTATTCATACCCATGAATTACATTTTCAAGTAACTACAGCTACCACTAAGCTGTTTTTCTATGTTTGGGTGGGTGGCTGTCTGCATATGTGTTCTCCACAAGGAGGGTGGTGAAAGAGGAGCAGATTTCCTGAAGAGGTTGTGGGATGTCCAACCCTGAATGCAGCTAGGCAAGGTCCTTATCAACCACGTTTAACTTGAAGTTGGTATTGTCCTCAGCATGTTGGTCATCCACCCCAGATGACCAGAGGTCACTTCAAATGTCCCTTCTAAATATATTATTCTGTGATTTCATAACATTGTGGCTTTGGCTGATCTCAAGCCCTGACTCACCCACAATACACAGGCATTAAAATGCAGAGGCCTTCATGCATGCAAGGGCCCAGAGCCCTGCACAGCCCCAGGCAAACCCCACTGCTGCCAGAGTCATCAGCAATGCCACAGCTGATGAAACTGCAGAGATCCTGGTGCCCAAGCTGAAGAAGTCAGTGCTGGAAACCTTCTCAGCATCAACTCTAATGCAGCTAAGACTCATGAAATAAATGGCAATCGGCAATGCCAACACGACCACAGCTAACAGAATCTGTCTTGGCACAACACATTAGCCATGTCGAAAGGATTTGAGTGGGGATAGGCAAACCCCACAGTTACTCACTCCACAGCGAAGACAAAAAATCTGAGAGATAATATGATGGGCTCAGACCCATGAATGTTAGAAGATAATTTTTCAGCTTCAGAGCAAGTTATAAAGTTCATAAATTTTATGTATCCACAAGAAAAACACAAATTGTGTGTATAGGAACAGTTGTCATATGTCTTCATATGTCTTCAATGTCTTCTCATAAATAACATTGTGATTAACAGGAAAACCAACTTCACTGAAAGAAACACAAGTGAATATTGCCAAAGGTACAAATTCAGTAAGATGTTGCATGGTTCAGTCTCATGATACAAGAATCAGATTTTTTAGCATCTTATGACCTAGGAGTATTCTCTGCAGGCTGGAAAAGGACAATGCCTGTTTTTCTTGACCCTAGAAATTCTGCAAGACATTCTTAAGTCAGCCACTGTATTAGAAGAAGCTGTGGAAATCAGAGACTTTGTGCAGTAGTTACATCTCTAAAATGGACTGTGGCAGCAGGAGTTATTCCCCCACTTCAGTGTCAAGAGGACACGGTGCCCACGAGAGTGCTGGAGGTCAGAGGCCAAGAACAAGTGAAAGGCCCAAGGTGGAAAGGGAGATACAGCCCCTCTAAGAGTCAGCTGTACATTCAGAATCCTGACTCTCTACAGCTGTAGGTGTTGTCAGAAGGTGCAGTGGCAGCACCTGCGAGATTTAGGACAAACAGAATTTAGCAGAACTTGTGGCTGAGGACAATTGTTTGCTGTATCCATTCATATCTGATTCTTTTGCTCAGGGTTTTTTAGCTCAGGATACCCTCATAAGATCTGCAGATGAAATCCTGCACTACGATGCTCAGCACTCCTGCCATCTGCAGCCCTGGGGCCTTGGCAGAACTGGGTTAAAACAATGGAATTAGCCTGGCACACAAACAGGGCCAGCATGGTTTAAACAGCCACCCATCCCCTTTACAAGGAAGGGTTCTGCAGATGTGGGCTTTGCTTCCTCTGACTGTGGGATTTGAATCCACTGACAGCTCTACACTTAGGAACTCTCTGGAGCAGCAGAGATACTCCATGTGTGGGTGGATGACAAGAAGAATGCTTTGAGGAGCCTGTTCTCTGGAGGCAGATTGCAGCAATTTAAAAGATTTTTTTTTAAAAAAGCAAAACAAAAAGGGGCAGACTGAGATCCTCATTCATGGAGGAGCTAGAGAGATCTGGCACTAAGAGGTGACAAGGAAAGTAATTAGAAAATAATTATTTTAAGGGAGAAAGGGATGTAAAAGAGCAGAAGTGAGTCGAGATAATTTCAACAGAATGAATCATAAAAAAGTTATATATATTTCCTGTTGTACTGGGTAACTGAGAGGGACGGGCACGCTCCTAACAAGACATTAGCAAATCTTAACTAGATCTTTGCTCCTGCAGCCATTAAACAGAGGGAAAGCACAGCAACCAACACTTTTCTCTCTTCTATTCAGAAAGCTTTTTGAAAACTTGCTTTCACTGTCGCTTTATAAAACCTGTAATAGGCCATGTCAAACAAAAACCCCAGTGTCATACAAATCCAATCAGTGGTAAACAACCACACAACAAAAATACAAATGCAGTTGTCTGTTGATCCATGTTCAAATTTCCATGCCAGGAAATGCAAGGCACTGTATATGAGTATCTGCAGCAGCGCCCACTGTCTGCTAAAATCCATTTATCTAGATATTCACACAGACATAAGATTGAAGAAACAAGATCTCCATACAAGCCATCTTTTCCAAAAACAAAAGGACAAGCCACTGACAGGAAAATGCATGGAATCTTATTAGTCTGACACTTTGTGTTTCCATATGACATTTCAAATGCTAAAACAACACAAACATGCTGTTTTACACTATAAATTCACAGTGAGGTTCAGGCTAGATTTAATGATTATATCTTTGCTCACGATACAAGTGCAAGAAAAAAATGATACCAGTCCTCTCAAGCAGATTTTATGAAATGAAATTCTCTTTTCAGGACCCCAAGCTTGCTCACTTCTAACAGAATATTTTGTTCAAGTTCTTTGATCTACTAATTACCATTATAGTAATACCACACAGCAAAGCCAAATATTATTTAATCCACATTTAAATGACAATAGGCCTCATTTGTTTCACTGCCTTTCCAAACACTGCAGAAAAGAAGTGTCCATATTTTGTATTAGTTCTTGATGCTTCTATCCTTTGTTACTGGAATAATTTCCCTTTATTCACACTTAAATATGACTCCTACTTCAAATTCCCCATGTTTGCTTTTTTCATTCTATGAAACTGTTCATTTTTATCTTTTCCAAACATTCTATATCTCTTTTGAAATGCTTTTTCTGACTGAAATGTATACAAGAAATTTAGAGGTAAGCCTGTCTTCTGTGTAGGAACAAAGCTCACTTTATCTATTTTCAGAAGAGGAACAATAGAAAGTAAAGTCTGATTTTGTATTAGGATGGCAATATCTACATGAATAAACCTGAAAGATAAGAAATTTATTTTTAAAGAGAATAGGCTACTACTTGTATAGAATTTCAAAGTATTTAAGAAGTTGACATAAGAAATAAAGAATAGTCTAGCCTGAAAGTAAATTGCTAGTTATCTTGATGAAATGTCTCTCCAGGGAATTAGTAATTTCTTGGCAGTAAAGTAATGGGCTTGTTATTTTGGGTAGTTTTTTTTTTATCTAAAGGAAGATCTTGGGGTTTGTGATTAAGGCTTAAACAATCTAGATTCTATGCTGGCTCCACCATGTAGTCCAAATGTCACACCAGGCAATCTGCCTGATGTCTTCAAACTTCAGTTTTCTTTCTTTAAAATGAGAATGTTCATTTTCTGCCACCAAAATATTCATCTAGTCTGCTTTAGTGTCCATATAATTAAGTCACTGGGGCAACTCCTACAACCAAAAGTTCATCATGCACTCATGTACTCCTAGTCTGAGTTTAAAACTGTGAAGTTTGCTACAACATCTGTGTATATAACAAGAATAACAAGACACAGAAATCATCTGAAGGATCTGAGAGCTGCAGCCAAGCAACACTCCAGAAAGCTAGGAGCCCAGAGATAAGAGATCTTAACTTTTAAACAAACATTTTCTTTCTGTAAGAGAATGAGGTACTTGAAATTGAAAAATAATTTTGCTGTAATGTCTCTAAATAAGTGGCAAAACTCTCCCCATCAGAATGGGATGTTTTTCTTTCCTTGTCTCATATAACAACGTTTACATATGTTTTTCAGATTAACTTTTTATTTCTCATCCAGCAATGAGTCCAAAACATGAAAACCAAATAGTATTCCAACACATTTTCCCAGTGCCAATGGTTTAAATGTTACAGGCATAACTATGCAGCTGATTCTCCATAAACATGCAGTGTTACTGTTCAAATGCCCTTTATGCCATGAAATGGAAGCACCAGACTCTGCATAAAGAAAGTCAGGTTCAGGTTCAGCACTAGCTCTCTTTATCAGATAGAAATTTTGAAATCTCTTTATCAGCTCACAAAATTTTGAAACTGGCAGAATTTTGAAGAAAAATTCACTATAAGAAAAAATGTGTGTATTTAATAAAATCAAAAGTCCTTGAGTACATTCATTTGGTCCATGAAAGCTAAAATTATTATGATAAAGTAATGCTGGGTGTCATTATTCTGGCCAACAAAGTTCATTAAGGACATTATTTCTGTCATTGTACAGACAGATAAAAAAAGAAAGACGTAAAGGAAAAATAACTATTTTTCTACATGCCTTACTAGTTGTAGATTTAAAACTGACTCCAACACCAAGCAATACAAAATTATAAAGAACAACTCTTTGGAAAATTACAAGGTAAAAAGATGGCCAAGGATCAGAGACCACAATTACTTGACTGTTTTCATGCAGTTTCAACCGTATTTATTTTCTCCATGCCCAGTGGCATGAAACATTTCAGGAAGACTTAGGAATTGCACGGAGCTTTCACTCTGAGAATAGAGGTGAAATACTCAAATATTCAAGGACAGGCAAAATGTTCAGAAAAACAAGGAAATTTGAGATGCTACAAAGTAGCATTCAAAAAGCAGTGTTGATTCACAATCACCAGCTAGTGAAGGAGTTTGAAATATGCAGTCGAAGGATACACGCATGTTTTTCTCATCTATGTTCCCTGAAGCATTTGTAAGAGCTTCCCTTCAAAGCAAACAACGCATGGCACATCTTCCTAACAAACAGACCAGATGGAGCAACTTGTTTACTATGCAGTGAGTGTTTGCTTCAGATCTGCAAGAGCAGAAAGAAGATAGCCTGAATGTGTAGGTCACAGGTGAAGCAAAAAGCAACATATGGCAATCCCAAAACCACAAGGCAGCCAGAGGAGAGTCTTTCAAAAAACTTTGAAGAAATAATTCCCATCATTGCTAAGAAAGGAGTAGGTGGCAGGCAGTTTGCATTAGCCAAGACAACCCAATACAAAAAACATAAAGCCTGCTTGGCAACAGAGAAGAGAGGGGTGCTTTTGGCAGACAGCAATTAAGGATTTGGCAAGCATCTGGAGGAAAGGAAAGGGTGCGAGTCGAAGATAACACCAGTATCATTGGTCCAGATAACAGAGGAAGATAAAGACACAATAAGAAATACACAGCAGAAAAATAATGAATTCAGATAGCAGTACATCATCCACTAGGACCAACAGAAGAAAGCAGAAGAGCAGAGATCTGTGAAAGCACACATTTGGAGCAGAAAGGCATCTCAGCAACACTGAGAATCATAAAATATTGTGCAGAGGCAGTAACACACACCTGCAAAAGCAGATTATTAACTTTTTGGTTAAGGAGAAACAGAAAAAAGGAAGTTAATGAATGAACTATAAAAGATTTTGGAAGAAAGCAGGAGACAGACTCTTGGAACTAAAGGTACAATACAGGTGAGAAACGGTGACTTGAGACTTGGACAAGGATGTTTCAGGCTTAGGGACTAATAGGTGGAAGAGAAACACTTGTCAATTTAACAGAGTACCTCTACTTTCTTAAATGAAGCAGGAGTAAATCTACTAAGTGTGAACAGCTTGCCTTGTCCTAGTTAATTATTTAACCTTTACTTCTTGCTGAGAGTGAAGTACTAAAAGCATTACAGGTGTTTCATAATTGTCACTGGTTAATAGAAGAAAGGGACGTGATGAAATACACATTTAGAATTTAGTCTAATTTTATCTGTGTGTTTAATTTACCCTCTGCATTTCCTTTTGGCAAATAAAAGTATTTTGTTTCACCTGCTACAGCTTACAGCAACACTGAAGGCTAATCCAACAGTTCAGCATGGAACATCTTTCTTTCCTTCATGCTATTAAGAAGAAATCTTGGAGCTTGCTTTGTCTTCCCATGATTGACATTACAGACGTGTAACTGGCAGACAAAATCAAACAGCTTAAATGAAAATGTTCACACTGGTAGGTCATGGGGAGCACAGAAACTTACCAGTTGCTATAAAGTTCACTCTGGAACAAAACCTCAAATGAATTGCACTGTGTCGAGTCAAACAAAAGCAAGTACAAAACTAACAAAACCCCCTTTTGCCTCAGTGAGCCCCAAGACCAAGTCAGGATCATCTGTGCCAAAGAAAGCATGCAGTGCTGCACACTCTCACGACTCCCCTGCAAATCTTGCTTTGTTCAATGCCTCAACTTCTCAGGTCAAGAGATTTCAATAAAAAGCTACATGATAAATGTTCCTGTGAAGAAAAACATTTAGTCATAGAACTGCAAAGAAAAAATGTTGTTATTTGGGTATGTATGTACTAAAACGTAGAAACTAATAAAAAAAAAACCCATGTTACTTTCAACAGATTATTTTCTGCTGATCTCACTGCATGCAAGAATAAGCCTTATGGTATTTGAATGCTTGAAGACAGTGTTACAGGGAATTTCTGAAGTAACCACCATGACCTCTTCTGTTATTGACCTACTGAAAATGTATATCAGAGAGAGAAAAAAACAGAAGGCAGCAAGAGAGACTGAAGACCAAATAAAGATTAGGAGCACTGTCTATTTGTTCATTAAAAATTCCATGTGTTTATCTGCATCAGGTCAGCTAAAGCTGCATTTAAAAAAAAGCCTTTCATAAGGATTTGTTATTTTCTTAAGTATAAATTGCTAAAGGTCTAATACATGTGAAGTATAAAGTGACTAACAAGAATTTAAATGTCAAAACATTATCTACTTCATACAACAATTGTTTAGATGAACTAGATCAATATTTCTAAGTGCATTCAAAGAAGGAATGTTAGAATGACTCAATAAGTTATCACTCGAAAGAAGAGCACAGGTGTATTTAACAAAGCAGCTGGGAGTATTCTGAATTCGCCTTATTCATAAACAACTATTTTTCTCACTTTGAATCTCTTCACATTTTGAAAACAACTGTCTTTCAATCTTTACCTCAAGTTCTTAATGCCTAAATTTAAAACAACATTTGCTTTTAATTGGGAAACCAGTGCCTCGTAACTGAACTGATGAAGTGAAATAAAGTGTTTAGGTCCATTGAGGTCCTGTCTTCTTTGACCACTGACCAAACTCAAAACTGATTAACAAGCAATTAGGCTATCTTAGCTGTGTAAAATTAGCCATGGCCAGTAACGCATGTTATTGCTGAAATAATGCTGCTTAGATTTTCAAGGAACTTTATGTTAGAGAGCCTCTAAACCCAGTCACACAGAAATGTTAAAAAATTAGACATTAGTTAGAAACACATAGACACAAAAGGTCTGCTTGAACAACCTTCTCTCTTAAGATTAAACTGTAATATTTTACAAAAACAAAAAAATCCAAATCTCTTCATGACACACTGTGAATATCTACTTCAGTCCAAGGATGTTACTCACGTCCTACAACATCAAAAGCAGAATATGGAAGAAAAAATGTATCACAAAATGAATGCTATATTATGTTAATATACTTAACCAGCCCACTACAGCGCTCCTTGCTCATCTGAAAAAAACCCAAAAATTCGCTAAAGACTCATTTTCTTTGGCTTTTAAAAAATCAAACACCAAACTGAACCTATTCAGTATTCCTAAAGCTATCACTGCAAGTAAGCACTGCGTGGACTGAAGCGGGGCAGGGAAAGAAGAGATGTAAACAACAGGAAATCTTCAGAGACTGAACTGCTTTATATGCTTTTCATCTGTCATTTAACCTATGTTTTACATATTTTATTCTCATCACTTGTGTATCTCCTGCACTTCTTATATTGTGGGTGTTGAACTTCTGAGTGAACCGAGACATTCCGGAATAGGGGTTGAGTTGGAGTTTGTCCCCTGCAGATCCAAAAGCTAAAGCTATCAGGTCAAACTTATCACTGAAACTGAACTTACTGATCTCCAGGGTGTATTTTACCTCAGTTTCAGCACTGCCCTAGGCAAAGTCCTTCAAGCAATAACAAAGAACCCCCCACCATGCAACCACACTATTATCCTCTTTTATTCATCCACAGAATGCTCCTTATGTTATTGTGCTTTGACTATTAACTTTTTGGAAATTAGCAAAGAGGTAGGAAAACACAGCATCTCTAACAGAAAATTCATACACAGCAGAGTTCATAGGAAAATGTTATATAATCTCAGAAGGCTTCAAGAGATTTAGCAGAAAAAAAGATATGAGACAGCATTGCTATTTCATACTGATACTCTAAACTTGTCTTTCTTTTATATATATATTATATAACAACAAAGAAGGACAACACAAAGGGCTGTTAAATTGTTGGTATGCAAACATCTAAAGCTTAATTTTTTCTTCCAGTTTGAATGAGCAATCAAATTAGTCTCTTGGTCTGAACAGACAGGCAAACATATCCACCAGCACTGGTTTACTCAAAAAATAGCACCTTAAAGCTAATTGATATGATAGCTATCAATGAGTACATATGATTGCTGCCATAGGTGTGCTAGCATGCTTCTGATTAGATGGGTATCTTCTCAAGCACAATTTAATAGAATTTATATAGGAAGGGTTCTGTAAAAATTACCTTACTCTTCCAAAACCCTGAGCCCTCTTTAAGATTCATATAATCTACAGTTACAGACTTTTCCATCTCATCCCATGAAAAAAAAGGGAATTCTGTATTTACCAAAAGCCAAAAAAAAAAAAAAAACCCACAGGAAAAAAAAAAAAAACAAAATCAAGAAAACCCCCAAAATCTCAAATAAACACCAATGCCATTTAACTCCATGCTTTATGCTTCATTATTTGTGTTTTTGCAGGAAAAATGTTCTCTGGAAGGGCCCAAGTTACTGTAAGACCTAGTTTTCCAACAACCATTATCTGAAATTGTCAGAAGACCAAAGGCTGAAACTGCCTCTGGACTCTTCCCCAGTTGATTGAAAGGTTTATCAGTGGTATCTCTGGAATGGAGATTTCATCATAAATCCTGTGTGACTTCAAGGCGTGTAGATTAATAAAGGCATATCATATACTGCAAAATTACAAAGCCTTTACAAGGAACAGCCACATTCTCCTCAAGAACTCTGGACAGATGGCAGGATTTGACTATCACTAAATCAGCTTAGTCAAACACATTATTAGTTCTCCAGCCCAATATTTGCTGTGTATTCCCAATGAAACTGCCGAATGAAAAATGCAATGTGTCAAGCTTATGGCAAGTAAAAATCAGAAATCCATTTTTCTCCAAGATAAATCTCCTCCTGATGTGCTAGAAACTTATACAAATTACAAAAAGGCAAAGCTCCTCTTGAAAAAGCAACTCATTACAAAACACTAAAGGTCAAAACCTAAACTCTATTTTTTTGTACGTTTGCTATTTAATTAAGTGTCTGTTAAGCTGCTTCTTTGCAACTATGGAGTATTTCAGGAAAATCTGGAGGTCAGACTGCTTGCCAGAGAACCCCCACATCAATGAACAAGCATAATGGACTTTCGGGTATCTAAAATAACAGGTTCCTCAAAGGCTAGAGTGCAGCTTCTCTGCGAGATAATTCCATCAGCAAGGGATGAGTGCTTCACTTATCAGAATTGCCACATAATGCTTAAGCACAAATTAATGCTTGCAAGAAAAGATGCATGATTCTGCTTTGGCTTCTAGAAGGCAGTTCAGAGCTCTTGTTAATTTTTCCTCTTAAAAGCACAAGGAATCAAAAGCTTTCATAGAATTACCAGATTTGTAACCAAGCTTTGACAGAGAATTTTATTTTTTCAGTACGCAATGAAAACTTATTTTGATGGAAGTCACATGCATTCATATTTTACTAAAAGAAATTATTCTCAAACATTTTTGCCTGCCCTCTTCTCCCTTGTCACTATAAGGTTAATGCCCAGGAAGGAGAACAAAGTGACTATTACTGTGCATGACAAGGATTGTTTGCTGCAGCAATTACTCTTCAATCAGAATGTTACTTTTGTTTACACTCAACAAGGATAAAAATATGAACCCTAGATATTACCATATGCTAAATACACATTTTACACTGCTTGAATTATGAGCAGGCAACACACTTTAATACAGGTGTGGCATGGCTTTTAATGCAAAATTATGACACCTCTTTTGAAATCCTAACATTCTGCGCTATTAAATACCTGTTCTCATTTTCATCTGCATGAGACAGGTGGTTAATTTTATTTGCATCAATACACTGAACTAACAGGTATATTCTCATTTGTATGACAGTGAACGCTGTATTCTTATAAGCTGTATATTTATTCCCCTGAATTATTATCTAAAATACAGTCAATCCTTCAAGTTTCCAATGAAAAGGATAAAAAAATTAGCTCCATAGATAAGTACTGTGATTTTCAATATACATTAAGATTTTTAATAGTGATACTGAAGGCTCATGAATACAATTTGCATAGACAGCACACAGTCTCCACAGAACACTTCTACAAGTGATTCCTTCTGTGATTTGACTTGGACTGAATGGTGTTGAGTAATTTATTCACCATTGTTTGGGACGGGCTATTTAATTCCCTTCTGACCCTTAAACAGCATGAGAGGTTGCGTGTGTCTCTGTGTTAGCACACGTCCTGGTTAACTGCATTAATCACACACAACAGGCCTGTGCTCACTTAGGTGGGTCTTTTCAAATAGATGGCAATTAAACCCTCCTACATATGAATCACTTCACATTCACAGAATACTTTCTATGTGAGCACTAAATATTTACAAATGAGGCTGGCATATTTTATATAATTTCACCACCTCGGCTGAGATGACTAAGAAGCGCTATCTTTATGTACATAACAGAGTTATAGGCAGGTGCAGATTAAACAAGGTCACCTTATTCCTTACTCCCATCCTCCTATCATGGCTATGGCACCTGGACTCTGAACTTGACACACCATTCATATTGCTGGCTTGAAATAAAAGGTGTCCCAATTCTGGATAGTTTATGTTTTGTAAAAAAAATGTTATGATTGTTATTCATTAAGATTTTAAGAAGTTTCCCACATATCCTAGTATGTTCATTTAGGCCACAGGAATCAAAAAAAAAGAGAGATGAGCTGTCTCTGCTGAATTCCTAGTTCTAAAAAACACAAACATCATCAACTTCAAGTCTAACGCTGCAACCCCAAAGGAATTTTGGAGGTGAAAAAAGTTACTGACTCCTTCACAGCCTCCTTCAAAATGACAAAGATAAAGAGAGGAGTCAATAGGATAATGGTCACACTGCTGCTTATTAGAGACATTCTAAAGTGAAGCCTCTGTCTCATGGGAAGCTCCAATCTGCTTTTCAACTATCAACAAATATACTTTTAGAAGATCAAAATTAGAAAATTCTTTTCCCATGGAAGATTGAATATAGCATATTGAACTGACTCTTACTAGACATTTCCATTTGAAGCAATAACACTTCTACCTTCCCAAAATGAAGGACTTTATATTTTGTTAAAAACATTTTAACAGTGGTATATTATCTGTATTTTTAATATTAGGGCCTCTGATTGTCTTCCTTTTAAAAAACACAAGCAAAATTGTAAACATATTTACTAGGTAAAGCATTCGACATACTAGATTATAATTTGTAAATAAGGCACTAGATTTGTGAACTGAGATTTTGTAAATCCTGAAAAAAATGCAGGATTCATTTGTTTAAACCAAACCACACAAAGCAATAAAACATGCCTACTTCCAATTTCTGTACTTCTCTCTGTTATGAATTACTCCTTACACTGTATTCTGCAGGAAGAACATTTCTGGGTTTATTATTATTAATAATACTTGAAAACACCTGGATAGCCTTAGCATTTTACCATCTGTAGTTGAATTAGCTGGTCTTTCATTTTTTCATTATAGCCAGCCATCATCCTGCACAGTTTATCTATGAATAAACCACTTGGTAACAGTACTTTGTCACCTTCACATTCATTATTGATGAGAACGCTGACAAGCCGCCAATTAAAGACCCTCCACCGCTTGTCCCATCTCCAGGCTCAGCCTGAGGTATGGATGGAACAGTTGCAGTGAAAACTCAGTTTTACATTTCAAACAAAGTTCAAAGGCAGTGAGAAAAGGCTGCCCTGCAAAGGACACAGAAATTGTATTTATTGCTGGAAAACTTTATTTGAGTAGACTGCATTATTTACTCTGTATGATAATAAAAATTAGAGTATGAGTTCGCATCTTGTTCAACTAGATGTTCTACTTAGTTTTGCATTCAGTCCTGGATTAAATCTAATCACAGTTCAGTAACAAATATACAGATTTAAATAACAGTCAAGATATAAATCAAGCAGATTTAAGTGGATTTGTGTTTCTGTTGTTACCCCAGCAAGACATACAACATTATTTCTTGGACCCCAAAACATTGTAGAGTGATAAATTAAAGGTCATACCAAAAGTATCTGAAATCAGGATGCTTTTAAATGAACAAGCAACCCTGAGATCACTTGTATTCTCTGCTTCCACCCAAATTCTCAGGTTGTGAAAAATCACCAAGCCATTCCATAAACACTAAGTATTTATTCCATGACCGATTAGTCCTTTCTAAAGTAAGTATAACAGAATAATGTATCCAACAGAAATTACCTACATTAAATATCCTTTAAAATACACATATGTTTTTAAGAGATTAATATCAAATGAGATTACACTGGCTGCATCACAAATCTTTAATCTTTTAAAAAACCACACAGCCTTTTTTTCCTGTGTTTTTGAACATGAGACTAAATATCCCATATTAAGACACACTTATCAGCTGCCAGTGAAAGTCATAAACACAATAAACATTACAACTTTGTAATGATAACTCCACTCTGTAAGCATACTGCATCCACACTATAAGTTAATGAGAAAGGGCTGAGCTAAATCACCACTAAGAGAGAACACAAAATACTTCTCTTACCTCCATTTCTGTGCAGTGTAAACGGCCTGATTTATCTGTAAGAGAAAAAAAAAAGTTGTCATATAAAGAGAGAATGGAAGAACAAAACTAAAAAGTTGAGTCATTTTTCTTTTTTGAGTAATTGCCAAATATTCCTTGTCTTACCTGAATCACACATTTCAATAATGTTTTTATTATATATGCATCCTGGTATTAACAACAAGAAGGCCCTACCCTGTAAGATTTTTCTTTGGATCCTTTACAATACTGGCTTTTAAAAAGATGTGTCTTTAATGCCTGGTTTCATTATTTAAATCATATGATTGATGTTTAGCCATGGAGGGAACATGAAAACATGTTGGCTTAAATTAAGCAGTAGCAAATAGTTATTTCAAGAGAATAAGCAGCATTAATTCATAAACTGGGGAAAAGCCACTGTTTCATCTGATACTTCTGGGATTTCAAAGAGTTCAACAGATATATGAAGCTCAAACAAATTAAAGTTAAAATGTTACTATACTATTTTTTAAGTCCCACTTGTCAATTTTTGCATTTCCTCTGAGTTCAGAAACATCACTTAGGAATTTGCATAATAAAGAAAAACTGAGTTTCTGAACTGTTTCATTAAATTGAAATCTCAGTTTTCAGAAACACAAAACAGATTTATACCAAAGTGGCTTGACAGCTTAGCCAAAAGAAGACTGAAATTTCACAGTGCATTAGGAAAGCATCATGTCACTAAATGCAGAAGGTTTATTATTTTGTATTAATAATCCTTATCAAAGTAGGGTCATGGAACGCTGACAGGATGACTTCCTGCTGGAAAAAAATTATTCAAGGAATTTAATTGTTCCACAGAAATCTATCTATGTGAAAGGGGATCTACCCAAAACTTTCATTTCAAAACATACGGATATAAAATGATACAATTTTTGTCTTAGCTTTTCAGCTTCATTGCATTCACACTGCTGGTTTACAATTTGCAGCTTTGGACCCAATAGCATAGAGCCTACATAATGCATGACAGAATTCTGAGATCTCATGTACTCAAAAACCAGAATAGGATCCATTTGCTTGACTGTGCATGTGTATTCGAAGAGCACATGTTCAGGTGATGATTAGGAAGGATTTACTGCAGTAGTTTGGAAAAGCCTGTGATTTGTACCTATAACTGGAAGGACTATTTCATCAGACTGGCTGACAAGCCCAAGGAAGCTCAACCAACTGGCTGGCACAATGCTTGCACAGAGGAGTGATCCCACTGACTTCATATGACAAATGTGAACGGCATGCAAAACACTCAGCGCTGGGAAGAGTCACCTGCACAGAAAAACTTCATTTTTCATACAGAACCGGTCACCTTCCCTTTGAAACTAAAGGTTAAACACATCATGAATTAATAGGGAACACTCACCTAACAGAGTGAAAGTTGTTTACTTTCCTTTAGAACTGTTGCCAAAGCAAGCTAATGCTTAGCACTGGTGTATGACTTCAAAACCAAGAGCAAAGAGTGACTTTAAAAGGCTTTTGCATCCTGTATTATCTTTTCAAAAGGACTGGTACCTCTGGTTCACTCACTTTCAGATCCACATAATAAATTTTTTGGTGTTTAAAATGGTAACATTCACGTGATTGTTACAAACTACAAGCAGGGGAAATTTGCTGAGAATGTTTTTTAACTGCTAGGATTATTAGCAGATTTATTAATATTCGGGGCTATTTTTGTGAAGTCAAATGACAGGTGACCAAAACAATGTATCTTTATGATACAAGATGATACAAGATTAATTCAGAGAAATGTAGTCAAGACAGGGGAAGAAAAAAGCACATGCTGTCTTTAAAAAGACATTACTTAAAAATTACCACTTCATTAAAAAGTACAAGTTTTAAACCTATAGCAATGCAGTGCATACACTAGGCCACCAATGTTTGCAATCACTGATAGTTTAAGATATTCAGACTTGGATCTCCTATGGACTGAGGGAACAGGAGCCAAGCTGTGCATAGATCCTCTGAGTAGCACCAAGCACTCATTGCTGCACCTCACAGCAGAGCTGAGACCCTATGAACATCCTTTTAGCAGAAGTGCCAAACAAGTCCTGAAGCACAGGAAACAAATAAATTAGCCTGGATCAAAACAAGACAAAATTTGAATTTCTGAAAGTAACAGCAAGAAGCTTATCTTGCAGCTCCTTTGATAAACTTCCAGGAAAGTTGTTCCTCAAGGAAAAGCACTCAAACTCTGGAGTGCTTTTGTTTATTATTAAATTCAACTTTTTATACCTATTTACACCAGTATTTTAAACACCAATAGTATTGTCATGACTGCATGTGCTGGGGCAGGAAGGGGGAATAACAAGTTTTTCATGCACCCAGACAGTATCCTAGCTGGTGCAAGTGACTGACTTACATTTTAATATACACTGCATTATGGTAATTATTAACCATTCCATGTGCCTCTGTACCCTGAGACCAGCTATACACTTAGCAGATTTCCCAAAGCTGTTCACAGTCACTTGTGGACTCCCTCCATTGGGAATTTACTACATTTCTGCAGAGAGCATTAACAATACTGTTGATGCACTCACATGCATCTATCAAGACTGAAATGAATTTGCTTTCACATGGCCTCTGCAAGCCTATTTATTTGCACTATTTATCTATAGTGGCTGGGAGTAGAAATTTCTTCTCTCTTCAGCTGACATGACTGAAAAAGCAGTAACTGGTAAATATAGCCTAAGGGTCACACTCCCTTCATTAGCACTGGAGAAAAAAAAATTCCCCATAAATCATAGAACAGTCTCTGTCTGCAAGCAGGATGAAATGCTTCTCTAGTAAACAGGTAAAGCCTTAAAAAACTCTTCCAGCTGCTGATTCTTAATATAGAGACTTTTCCAGATTTCAGAACCATTCAACTAGATACTCATCTGTGCAGCATTTTTACCACTTTTACTGCCAAAAAATATTCACCAGTAATTTTCCATGACAGTTTTCAAATAAAAGCTAATGCATTCATTACTAGTAAACAGCACAACTTTAACTGTCAACTGCAGTTTATTAACAAACTATGGTTTGGAAAATTAGATCATTTTTCACTCTCAGTTTGTTGAAATGAAAAAACTAAAGAGTTTTTGAAAGAAGGAAAGTGACTTGGAGGTCTCCTGTATTTCTAAAAACAGTCTTCAGAGAGACACATTTGACAGAAAAAAGAAAATCAAAAAGAAACCCCAAACCTTCACATTCATTTTTTTTTCTTCAAAAATTTTATTTGAAAAGTATTCTTCTGTCAAACTCTCAGCAAGAGGAGTCATGACAAATTTTCCTCAAGCACCAGGGAAGACTGTCTCACCCCTTCAGGCAGGAGCTCCCTGTACTCCCACCAATGGTAAGAAGCACACATTAGACTGAGTTTCAAAAGCAACAGAGATAACTCAGTGTGTTAGAACGGCCTGACCCAGGGTATTTGTAGGACAGCTTGTGGGATGTGCCAACCCATCTGCACTCCTCTATCTGAAGAAAAACCAAGCTACTGAGTGGACTTTAGTGATGTGACACCACAATCACACAGAGGCACCATTTCAGCTATAACCAGCTGGTCTAAGAGCCCTGCAGCTCAGAGCATCTCCCTAGCCTTCCTCTGGTGTCTCAGACTCCTCTGCTCACATCCACAGGCAGCTCCTTCAAGACAGCTTCTTCCAGAATTGAAATGATGAGCACTGATTTTTCTGGCAACATTGTGGCTGATGCACATATTGGCAACAAACCTGAAACTTATTTTGTGTTGAAGATTAACATAATTAAATGTCACAGATCACTTCTGCAGGTTTGGAGTGAAATCAAGCTGCTGCTGCTACAACAACAGAACTCAAGTTGCCTTCAGGAATGACAGACACTGCCTGTATGCACTGGAGGACAGAGTAAGAAGAGGATGAAGAAAGAACATAAGGGCTAACCTAGGGAAAGGGAGCAAGAAGAACATGAGAGTCACTAACTTCAGCTCCTTGAGTTGAACAGTCTTTAGTCATGCCCCTCAAATTAACAATAAACTGAATTTGTATTTGCTTTCTAGCTTTTATATCTTCAAGAGGCACTGTAGCTACAGTGGTGAGCTCTTCTTTGCCCTTAAGAGAATGAGGATTCTTCAAGTAAAAAAATAAAAAGAAGCTCAGACTCACATTTAAACATCCAGAAACTGGAGTTTTGGTAACTTTGGAATTACCAAAAACTGGAGATTTGGTAACTAATCTGAAACTGGTCACATTAGTTACCAAAAACGACAAGTTCATCAATACAAGAGTCAAGATGAGCACCGATAAAAGGAAAGGGAATGGAAGAAGAAAGCAAAGGCAATCACGTCACAGAAGGAAAAGAGATAAATATGCAAAGAATGGGATTTGTAATTAAATGGAGAGGAAAACATTGATGTAGGAGAAGTGAGCAAAACTGAGGAAAGACAGTGAAAACTTGTAAGATAAAAAGAAACAGGAAAAAAAGTGAAAATTATAAAGACAAATATAGGCAAAGGATATGTAGGAGTAAGACACATCAGGATGCAAGGAAGAAGGTCAAAAAGAGCAAGAACATGAGGAAGTAGAAGCAGACTGGATTAGGAGAGGTAGAGACCCCCTGTGAGCAGGAAGCACAGAGACCCAAGTGCTTAAGAAAAATACTTAGGCTTTGAGGATCAACAAATCCTTCTTTAAACTGTAATTAGAAGGCAACAAGAAATGGGATGACATTTCAGAGCTTGTGGCTTTTTGGCTATGACTCATGATTTCTGTATCAGACTACAGCTGATGACTTAGTAATTATAGGCCTCATTTTTCTGCTTAGGAAAGAGAAAACTGTAAAAATTTTAAGAGAGTACAAGGAAAAATCTTAGAGAGGTTTCTAGACCAGTGGCAATCAGGACTTTCCTCCCCTGTGTCAATCTTTTTTTCATGCTTTCTATTTTCTCCATTTAACACTTCATGGCAGCTACTCCTCATTTTGAACAGTCATAGGCACTTTTGTCTATTGCACAAAGTAAAGGTAATGACTAAGAGGTCTTCTGTATTAATAACCTGCTAGATTTTTAAATAAAAATATTTTAAATTGCAAATTAACAAATCCATGCTACCTTAGTGCTACTTCCTAAGATATAATTACATGTTCATTGTCTTGTCTCATTTCTATTCTGCACAAGGCTGTGATCAACATAGGATTTTTCTGTGTTCCACTGCTTGCTCTCTTCAGCAAACCTGTAAGTTTTCCTTGGGATCACATCAATTTTTGTTACTCTGAGATAAATACTGTGGCAGTTCTGCACCTCCAAGTACTGCTGGAATCCATTCATAGCTGCCAATCTCTTCTGTAGATGCATAATAAATAAATACAGAAACTGCATTCATTCTCCTCAGGCCTGTACAGGTATCAACTCTTCCCAAAAAAGAGCGTGAATTCCCAGAGTTCACGGGTCTTGATTTTTATTTTTTAAAATTTCTGTTACTCTGATCATATTCTAATTTTTCCCAGAGCTACCCAACTGCCTGCTCATTCAATACATCTGTGTGCTCCTGGCAGAACTGTGACTCCATTCAAGCCATCAGCACTTTCTCCCATCATTTTTGATGGATCCAGAGCTTCAAGCAGGTTACAGCTTTTCTAAACTGATATCTCAGCACTATTGGATCTGTTAAGAACTGTCACCAGCTGTTGATAAACTCTCTCAAGTAAATGAAAAAGGAGTTCTCTTAATTCTTTACCTCAGCTATGTCTTTGCACTATACAAAGCTACTCATCTCCTTTTGTTCCTCTTAAAGTGCACACTAATAAAATACAGTAATGCAATCATAGATGCATGTGTCATGCAAGCTGTTTTAAGATTTTATCAGGAATAAAACAACATTGTCTCCTTATTGGATCTGATGCTGTAATGTGATAAACTAATTCAGAAATAAAGAGCAAACACTCCTCAGTTTCTTTTTAACAGATATTATGAAAAAGCTTCTCCACTTTCATGTTCATTGCCAACGTGGATGCAGGATGTTTCATACTTTTAATCCTCTTGTTACCTGCAACATTCCTACTGCACACTTGGCAAACACAGTCAGGCTTGGGTAAGACTCATCCACAGCTCTGCTGCTGTGCAGGTCATTTGCACTGCCTGTGACTCTGATCCTGTCCTGCTCTGAATCATCCTGTTCAAGGCTCTCTCTCTTTCTCTCTCTCTCTCTCTTCCCCTGTGTCACATACACTGCTACTCTCCTTCTCAAAGCTCTGCTTGTGCTCCCCCAGTCCCATCCATCACCTCTCACTGGGCACTGTGGGGTAAACTATCACCTCAGCCAGCCCTGGAGCTGGACCCCATTATCCATTACCTATTCCACACCTCCCGCGAAAAAGCAACTTTGTTCTTTCTTCAGCAATTCCCCACAGGGACATGATATTAACTCTCCAAAACATCATGGCAGATGTCTCATTTTTCACTCTTCTCTTCAACTGCTGTTAACAATGACAACTAAAATTCCATTTTCCTTTTGAAAGCAACATTTTTACTGCATTAGACAAGAAAATCTCTGTTAAAGTCTTATCTTTTACTTGAAGTCATTATTAATACCAGGGGCCCACAATTCCTCAAAGTTCTTCTTTTTAAGTTCAAATTTCAATGTTTTCCTTAGGAATAAATGCAATTTTTAGACAACACAAAATCAGAGTTCATTCATTCACTGCGTATTTACCATCTTCAGCATTTCTCCCTAAAAATATAGGCAAACAAGGTCATTTATCCCTGTTGGCAATTTCCTTCCATTTCTTTTGTGCAGGCATTTGAAATATGCACTTTTTTAAAAAAACCAAATACATTATTGTGTTATGCTGAGATCTTTTCTTTGCTTATTTTGTCCTCCCCTACCAGAACTGCCTACAATAGGATGCCCAGCATCTGCTGATATTCACAAAGAGCCCATGTAACCCCCAATGCATGGGATGCATCCATATGAGCCATGACTGGAAGCCTTCCAGTTTGTGCTTACGTACTGGGAACCACACTGATGACAGAAAGCCTGGTATAAATAAGGCCTAAGCTTTCTCTCTTCCACAGATCAGTAGAGCAAGAAGAGATAAAAGCATCAGCTCACTGAGCCTCCTCTCTGCTGTCTAGTAGTATTTTCTTCCTACTTGACATCCAATATTAAAATACGTATATAGGCATCTATCTTAAAACTCTCACACAAGAAAGTCAGGCTCAATACATCAAGCCTTACTATTCTTAAATGCAGATGTTTCTGAATATCCTTGAATTAGATTTGAATTCCAAACATAATTAAGTCTTCATCCTAAAGGTACTATTTATTTTAGTACTATTCATAGCAACACCTCTTTCAAAACTTCAACATCGAGAAAGGCTACTCCCACCCATCATCTTTTAAAAGGGTCAACAAAATTAGAAGAAAAATGGTAGTACATCCATTTTCCACTAAAAATTATGCATATTTTTTTTCAGTAATCCACCAGAGACTGACACATAAGAATGTCTTCATGCACACAAGTCGAATTGCATTTATTCATCCTGTGTCTCTATTCTTGCTTTCCAAAACCTGGGCACACAAGGATGTAAGAGGGACATGGAAGTCATTAAAACTGCCAAGACAACA
The DNA here is from genome assembly GCF_035770615.1 of Melospiza melodia melodia. Lineage (NCBI taxonomy): Eukaryota > Metazoa > Chordata > Aves > Passeriformes > Passerellidae > Melospiza > Melospiza melodia. The sequence goes on along the minus strand of NC_086194.1, from coordinate 120,848,053 downwards.
TAAACTATTCTTCTCCAGCATGTCTCACCCCGAGCCCTCCAAGTCCCATGAAAGCCACCACGCAGTCAACTTCTCTGTGATCTTTCTGATTCAAAGCCAGAATACTCCATGCATTATGCCCTCCTGCTGAACACCTGGCAGATTTCCAAGAGAAAAATCTGCATAGTACTTGCTTCTGGTAAGACCAGCAGTAATTTCCCTGTGTGCTTTCTCTCTTAGGGCTGGAGGACGAGGCAAAAGAAGGGCCAGTGACACTACCCACAGCTCAGGGTCTTGGGAGGGAGATGAAGGCCAAGAAGAGCCACAATTATGTCAGCCCTGAGCAGCCAACAGCTGGAAGTGAGCCCAACTCAGTGTTCAAAGCATCCTTCTTTGCCACCTTCCCAGATCCCCATGGCCTGTTCCTCTTCAGGAGCTCAGTGCAATGCCCAAAGTCAGTGGCCACCTTTGCTAAGCCAGGGATCTGGCACTTACAAAACACGCAGGGAAAACCCTCATTTTACCAAACTCACTCACCCACAAAATTCTTCTGTTTCCCACCTCTGAGAAGGAGGTGGCACAGCCTCTGTGCTGAAAAGCAAGAGCTCCTTATCCAGCTTGCAGCAATGACACAGCCCCAGTGAAACAGCCTCTAGCACCCTAGAGTATCCTGGTGCCCCCAGATCCTGGGCATAATGTCAGCTGCCAGCTCTTGTGTGGGTTTTCTGCTCCTCTATCTATCATTTCATTACTGCTTCAGGTTTATAAAAACATGTGTAAATGAGGTTCTGCAAGAAGAAAGCTTGGAGGAGTCAAACTACATGTTTACCCCAAACGTTTTAGCTCATTCAGAAGTTATTTTTTATCGCATCTGACACTTTACTGGATGCCACCATTAGCTCTTTTCATATAAATTGCAAGTCACAAAGACTGCTAAAGCACCCATTAGTGAAAATAAATTCTACACTGTATCTCCAATTCCACCATGGGTATTTTGAAGCAACCCACGCTTCTGTGGCATTTAGATGTCACTAAGACAACCACAGTGAGCTTTATGTTTATTTTGCATATTCATGCAAAATCTTTCTTTCTTACTTACTTTGGTTCTGGAAAAGTAAAAAGGTTCATATTGCTCTGTAAAAACACGGCTTGATGTGCATCTCTAGAGCAAACTCTGTGACACGACTGCCTTTGCCACTGACAGGCGTGACTGATCACATCGTTCGTCTGCCACAGTCCTGGACAAAGCCCGAATGTTCACTACCCAAAGACACCATTCTTCAGGGATTCCTTTATTTGCCCACACTGGATTCTGTTGTTTACCAAAATGGAAACTAACAGCCAATATTTGTTCCTGTGAATTATCCAAACCTATGCACCAACCTACACCTATACACTTTTTATGTATTGCTGGAACAAAACAGCTTTACAACTGAGAGCATTAACCCGCAGAACCCCTATTGCTCTGACAAACCTCCTGACACAGGCATTTAAATCTAAATTGTCTGAAATACAAAGGCAGGAATCCTTCCTGATCCTCCTCTTGTCAGGGATTCAGGTGATATCAATGGTGACATGAAAAGGAACAACTGGGCAGCATTTTCATATTTTTACTTCTTTTTAACCAAAACCTTGTATTTTTTTAAGATAATGAAATATTAATAGATAAAACTGGAAAGATCTGAAAATCCGTCTGGTTTTATTTAAGGATGTGATTCAACTCCAAGGGCATTTTTCTGCCCCACTATCAGCGAAACTCATCTCTTTCCTATCTCAAGGACATTTTTCTTCAATTTCTATGTATTGTTACTTGGAATTTCAAGTATCGCGCATGAACTGGTAAACTGTTTCACAAGAAACTGCTTTGGAAAAATACCATCAGTTTCTGCATAATCAGTACTTCTTTCTAAGAGAACTTTAATTTGTATCTTGAAAGTAAAATTACTGTGACCATACAGCTTCAGGGCCTGTTATGTTGTGCTGCTCCCCAGGTCACAGAGCCAGAGCACTGGTTCTTCCTAAGCTTTCACCAGTGCAAAGAGAACACAGGAGCCTACAAACAAACACCTATTTCAGAGGCTCAAGCTGTAACTGGCTGAGGAAGCACATTAATCATCATCCAAAAAGAATGCAGTGAGCAATAAGGAAAATAATAGGAAGAGATCAAAAGATACCAACGACAAGCAAGCCTTCTGTCAGCTCCTCAATACTCAGTATAGTGAACTCCCAACATGCGATGTATCATATATGTAACAATTTCAAGTGAACACCTGCTCCAGGTTTCACAAATCAAAGAACATACAAAATCCCTTGTGAAAGCTTGGAGGCTGAGCAGCCTCTATTTCCAAAGTCTGTTCAAAGTTAGGAAGATGAGGAAAGCCAGGGGCAGGGAGAGTATGCCAGGAGGAATCCTGCCTCATTTCAAATCCAGGCACCTACCAGCCTGCAGCTGATGGAAAAGCGAGTTCACCAAGGATGCTTTAGGAATGGACAGCTGGCAGCAAAATCCCTACCTCCCCTTTTCTATTACAGGCACTGGAGGGGGGTACTCTCCCTGGGAGAGCTTCCGCCTCCTGCTTTCCTGGGAGGTCTTCACAGACTGCTTATCTTTGTTTAGGTACATATACACACTCTTTTAAGATTCTCAAGATATAAGCACACACATGTGGTGTTATACAAAATAATACATACACTAATAAGGTGAAAAAAAAAGAAAAATGGACAGGGCAGGAATATTTAAAAAAAAAAATCTTACCCATACAAAAATTTATATGTGGTGTCAACATACACAGGTTAGCACATGTTGACTAAAACATTTTCACAATAAAGCTTTAGCATAAAATAAACATGCTGGATATAAGTGAGGGGCCTGAACTTTATATCCAAGTATATTCAACACTCTCCTACAGCCAGTAATGATATTGTGCAAGAGGAAATAGGGTAAGTCCACCAACAGCAAGAAAAAAGCCACAAAAGAAAGAAATGCATAGTAAACTAATGTATTTCCTGCAATAGGAAAGAGAAAAGAAAAAGTCTTGATGTCATCTCAAAAGACTGTAAGCAAAAGCAGCACACGACATGCAACACAAAACTCTTCAATGCGCTTGTGACATGCAGATGCCTTGGTCAGGAGAGCATTTTCCTGGAATTTCTGGGTGCTGGTCTGGCATTTAATTAACATTACAAAGACCTGGTTTTTAAAACAATTTTAAAAGCACACCAGATCACATTTAAATGGAAATCATTATTAGACTCATTACAATTGCAGAACTAAATGATGTCCTTTCTTCCACTAAATATATTTTGATATTTGCATGTACCACTAGCTCCAAACTGGATTACTGCAAGTCTCTGCCAAAAGACTTTTCAGACAGGCACTGTATCAAAAGGCTTCATTAAATTGTAACACCAGGCATAATATTCGTGCTCTAAATGCTGAGGGCTCCATTAATCCCATTTTGTGAATTTACCACTGCCTTCTGATTCACACAACTTTAAAATGCTGAAACCTCTGTCTTGTCGGAAAATTCTGTGACGTTCAATGTGGACAAGGCTGATACTGGGGAATACCATCATGTATTGGCCACATCCTTCTGCTGCCTATCTTTGATTTCTTTTCAGAAATCGAGCTTTACTTGCAACAAAAAAATACAGCTTTCCACATTTAAAATCAGAAGCGTTGAAAGGCTGAGAAATAGACATGCGCCCTCATTTTCCTTTCCAATGCAAAATACGCTTTCCTGGGCATTTTAACGAAACAGATGGTAGGTGCTAAGCCCCTGTACACGGCTTTCTCACTTACTTAGTGTCAGCACACATCTAAATGGATATATTTCTAATGGGTGCCTTTTGATGCCCAACTGCTCCGGGAGCCCCCGCGGGATGCGCGGCCCGGCCGGAGGAGCCCAAGGAGCGGGGAGCCCGCAGGAGCGGCGCTCCCTCCCGGTGTGCGGATGACACGGGATTCATTACGCACCGGGAGAGACGACGCAATTATAAAACACTGGACCCGCATTCGCCTGCCCGTGCCCGCACGCAGGCGATCGCATCCCAGGAGAGGGGTTCTACCTTTCCACGCACGACACCGAGATGCCGCAGGGACACACACACACACACAGACAGACACACAGACAGACACACGCACGCAGACCCCCCCACAGCCCCCGGCAGGACCGAGGAGCCGACCGCCCGCCCACCGCGACCCTCGGGCGGGAAGGACCGTCACGTCCCGGACAAAGGCTGACGGGGACGGGCGCCCGACCCCCGGCCGCTGCCGCCCGTGGCCCCCCGGCCTTACCTGCGGCGGGCGGCCGATCGGGCTCGTCCTGCTCCAGGGTGACGGCGCCGTCCCGCCAGACGCGGAGCTGCGCGGCCGCCGCCCCGAGCCTGGCGGCGGGGGTCTCTCCGCGGCGGGCGCGGGCGCGCAGCGAGGCGCAGCACTGGTAACACACGGCCCACGCCTGCTCCTCGTTGATGGGCTGGTTGTAGAGCCGGAGGATCTCCTCCAGCGACAGCGCCTCCGGCTGCCCGCCGGACCCGCCGCCGCCGTCCTCCTCCTCCTCGGCGGCCGGGCGGGAGGCGCCGGGCTGGGGCTCCATGCCCTGCGTCCGCCGCGGTGCTCCTGGCTCAGTGAGCGGCTCCGCCGCCGCGGCAGCGGCTGCTGATGCTGCTGCTTGCGCTGATGCTGCTGCCGCCGCTTGTGCTGCTGCTGCTGCCGCCCGGTCCCGCCGTGCTCATCCTCTCCGCCCCGCTAGTGCCACCAGGCCGCCGGACGGACAGCCTGGCCCGCGCGGCAGGCAGCAGGAGCCAGGAAACAGGCAGGAGTCAGGAGGAAGGCAGGCACAGGATCGGCGCCCGGTCCGCCCGCTGCCGCCGCCGCCGCAGGGGGAGCGACAGCTCATAGCAACGCAATGGCGTCCTCGTCCTCGCCCGCCCCCGCCGCGCGGCGCCGCCCGCCGTCGCAGCGCCCCCTGCCGGCACGGCCGCCATGGCGGGCGCGGGCAGCATTCACTCGGGGCTGCCACGGCAACCGAGCCCGCAGCGCCGCCGAGCCCTCCGCTTCCAGCTCCGCCGGAGACACCGACAGACGTGCGGCGCTCCTCCACAGCCCCCGGGCCGCTGTTTCTGCGCCGGGAACCACCACCTCCAGAAACAAACAACGCCCGGCGGGACGCGGGATGACACTCCCTGCACCCCCAAGTGTTGAGCACTTGACGCCAACCCGCGCCATCACGGATACAGCGAAACATATTAGCAGGGCCCCGCTTTCATAGCGGGAAGGCGCGTGCCTTTGAATTACAGGGTCTGCACTCCCAAAGCAAACGCTGCCTCCGGGAAAGCTCCATCCTCGGCAGCAGCAAGGCTGGCAGGTCCAGGGTACACAGAGAGGCTAGCAGAGTTAAAGCAGCTCAGTCTGGAAAGGGAACAACAAGGGAATCGTCTTCCAAGCAACTGGGAACTGACGTCCCTGCCTCTCAACACACCTGGGCACCAGAAGGGCATGGTCCTTCATGCCAGCTTCACCTCAAGCAAACGAGCACTTTCACGCAGAAAAACATCAGACTAAACAAGCTGCAGCTCACACCGAACACTCTCTGTTTCTCTCTCTAGTGTTGTACCTCTCGGATGTGAAAGGAAACTCAAATTCCCCCGTTCGCGCCTGCTCCTCTGGGAGCCGGGAGGGTGTGAGGGACAGCGCCGGGGGTGCCCCCTGCCGCACAGGAGCGGTACTGCATCTGGGCAGGGCCCCGCCGCCCGCTGCAAGCAGCCGGCGTCTCTCCTCCCATTCCACTTCCAGAGCCTCTCTTCCCATTCCACTTCCAGCTCCTCTCCTCCCATTCCACTTCCAACTCCTCTGCTCCCATTCCACATCCAGCGCCTCTCTTCCCATTGCAGCTCCTCTCCTCCCATTCCACTTCCAGCTCCTCTCTTCCCATTCTACTTCCAGCGCCTTCCCATTGCAACTCCTCTCTTCCCATTCCAGCTCCTCTCCTCCCATTCCACTTCCAGCTCCTCTCTTCCCATTCCAGCTCCTCTCTCCCATTTCACTTCCAGCTGTACTCAATGCAGCTGCTTTTTTTCCTCTTTTGTAACATACAGTGGTGCATAAAAGATACAACTGCTACTTAAACAATGCTGTTAAATTTGGTGATATTCACCATGCAATATGATCCAGCCTTTCAGGCTACATTTAGAAACAAGGAAACTGGGGGAGAAATTGTACTTTTGAAGCTTTTAGCAGTATCCTATATGCTGTAGAACAGGCAAATGAATGCATTTTTATCTTTCAGGTATTAAAAAAAAAAAAACAAAACAAACACAAAATCAGACTTGTAAAATTAGCAGCAGGGCCAGTAAGTATATAATGTACTATTACAGTCCTAAATTTAAAAGAGCTCAGTGCTGCCATAGGAAGTATTTAACACCTCTTGAAGAAAAAAGATACAAATGGTATCACACTGCCACGCTGCTGATTAAATGCCAAACATTCACTCCTGCTGTATGTGTTGCAAGATTCTCTAAGGTAGTTTATTTGGCAGAGTCACCTCTTTCTTACAAGGACAACCAAAGGAGGTGGTCATGAGCTATCACTGACACAGAATGGCTTCTACAGAAGGAACCAAACAGTTTCAGATTTTCCAGCTGCAAGAAGAGATGCCTGGAGTCCACATGGGGAAAAACCTGAGAAGTTTGGTATGGAAAAGTTCAGTAAGCCCAACAGTTTGTCATTTTGCTAGGCATAAAGACCAAAAGATACTCAGCAAAATCATCATCCACAGGTTTAAGACAGACAAAATCACAGATGGCTAATTAAGTATAGATCTGAGCATCCGAATTAGACAAAAATCGTGAATGGGTGTCAAGCAAAACAGCCTGGCTACAACTTCTACCTCGGAAACTTCTTAAGGTAACAAGAGGCAAAAGACACAAAGTTTAACTACTCTGTCTAACCTATCATAGCTATTCACATCTTCAGGTATTCAAGTCTTAACATGTATTTTCAAAATAAATCCATATATTATTAAATTCACACATTAACAAGTTTACCTTTATCTGACTGAACTGTTCCCAGAAGCTGAATGTAGAAGTTACTGTTAGATCCATAAGAGAGAGAAACAAATTTTGTTGTCTGAAGGACACATGCCTAAACACCAGTATTTCTGGGTCTCACTCACTCACAAAGTACACACTGTACGCTACAAGGAAAGGTGAGGTAGAAAAGAGTCTGTTACCCTGCAGAGGTAAAGCAGCCCTAAACAAACTCTTAAACCAATACAGAACTGCGAAAAACAAGCCAATGTTTTTTGGACACATTTTAGTAACTTGACTCACACTTCTATAAATATAAAAAGTAACTTTTATTACAAAGAATAAATTCTCTTTATAAATACAATCATTACTGTGTACACAATCCCCTTCAATACACACACTGTGGTGCTCAAAATCAGTGGCATTTATATAAAATACTATATTTGTTTTTAATGGAATCATTTTACACCCACATACATTATTTTGCAGCACTAAAAAGGTATGAACAATTTGGGATTTTTTCAAAGGACAGAGCGGTATTTACAAGCAAACATGATCCAAACAGCACACGCAGATTCAGGGTATGCAAACACTCGCACACGAACTGCAAGTCGCACTTGGTCCCCCCTACAACAGATTATTTCTTCACAAAAAGGAGACCTATATGACAAAAAGAAACACAGGAGTAACCGACAATCCTAAGATATTGTTAAAGCTTTTAATTACACAGTGCAATTTTTTTAAAGTGTGACTAGCATTTAAGTAAAAATTAATATCATGAGTTTGTCATTACAAATAATATCATTCTATAGTGCAAGGGCTGTTGCCTTGGAGGAAAATTACACCACCACTGATCATTTTAACAGGTACAGAGAAATGAAATTAACTCCTCATTCTTCAATTTAATACACAAGAAGTCTATCACCACTGAATCACCAATGTAACCTAAAAGCTCTGTACCTCGTGATCCATTACACACACCACACCGCTCTTCCTCTAGCTCTTACCTAAGGAAATTCACTTTCTTTAAAATTCATTATTGAAAAAATAAACTATTTCATTTTAACATATACCTATATCTTTACACTTAAGACTTACCTAAGACATGTGGCAAATACTCTCCTGGCATTCCTGTGCACAAAATGGATGGGAAACCCTTTGAAGGTGTGACCATCGGGTACCGCTCTCCTTACGGCATCCTGAAACTCCTCATTCCCTGCAGAAACACCTGTTGTGCGCTCCAGCTCATAGGCTGCTAATGCTTGTGACAACAGATAGGACAGCTGGTCATCCCAAACAGTTGAAAAGCCAAGATCCTGGGAGGCAAGTCACAGAACCATGAGAGCTGTGCAGAAGGTACATCAGGATATGCCTAAACTCGCCTATAGTATAGTATAGTAAACTCGCCTATATAAATCAAAGAATCTTATATTGGCAGTGAAAGAAGCAGTGAGATTTGTTTATTGACTCACACACCAACTGGGAGAAGCAAACATCACCATCAAAAGCAAGTGACACCACAAATGTCAAACATTTATCAAGGAATGAAGCTAAACTATTAGACTAAAACATAAGGCCAGCAGAGTGGAAACCAGATGTTTCAGCTACAGTATCTCTGCATGAAATGTAAGATATGCACAAATACACAGCAAAAATATGGAAAAGATCAACTAAAATTCACATTTTTTTTTTCAAATGTCTCATGGAAAACCCTTTCTGAAAAAATGATGCACAACAGCTCCCCAAAACACAAAGGTACCTCCTTTCTACCATCTATCCTCCCACCACGTACATGCACCTTCCTCCCAGCATCCCAAACTCAAAGTAGAAAAATCTTATATATGTATGTATTCAACACTGCATCAGACTCATACTCTGAGAACTACTTTGCCATCCTAAAGGCTGAGCGTTGTGTGGGGAGATAAAACAGAAACAATCAAAAAACCTCATTAAAAACAGACATAAGCTAACAGGGACTTAAAATATCTTTGCCAGCACAGGAAGTATAATTTCTGGTACATTATGCCTTGTAAAAATCTTGGTAAAGGACAAAACTAACTTCTAAAAATATCTCAGATCTTTTAAAGCAGTCAGAGTAAGATCATGAAAGCTGAAAGGCTGCCTTTATCTAGGAACCAGAAACATTTGTGCTGGATTGGCAAAGCCCACTAACAACCAGATTTCATCTTCCTGGTGCTTTTAGAGATTCCTCAAGGGGGGTCTGCAGGTGCCAGTAAGCTGAAGATCACCGACCCAGAATGAGGGGCAAAGGCAGAGTGGGGAGAAAAGCCCACACACGAGGCTGTGGATCACCACTGCAAATAATAGTCTAAAACAGCTCATTACAGTCTTCCCAAGCATTTTTTTTCAGTTGTTTCACTTTTCCTGTATCACATTTCTGCAAAAGCTGATGGAAAACACATTGCAAAGATACGAGTATGTGAACTAACAAATGGCTAACCAAAACAAGCATACAATTAACACAAGAACCTCTGTTACCATGACAGATCCCTGCCAATCTGTCTCACCTTTCTGTGTTCAGAGACCAGGATCCTCAGCTGCACTTCCATCTCGTTGCTTGTTACAGCAGCATCTACTGTAGAAGCACACAGAGGAGGAAAAGGGGGAACTGAAGACGTTGCTCCAGGAGCACATACAGATTTTATTGCTTCTCCACTCATGGGTTTCCATTTGGATTCATCATGCAGGTCAAACACACACACCTCCACAGCATCAGAGGGTTGACAATTTCCAAAGAACTTCTCATGGTTGAAGATACAACCGATTGTGCGGTACGGATACAGTGGCTTGGGCTGCTCAGCCAGGGGAGGGTCATCAGGGTTGATAGGTCTGTGGATGTACCTACTCAAAAAGATTCAATTTTGCATTAATACAACTTCTTTCAAGGCAAGGTAAAAATATTTAGATGGGACAGATACAGACATTTTTCCTTTAAAAATACAAGCCAAGTTTGTCATTAACTTTTCCCCCAAAATGGCATTAATTTGTTTACAGAAATGTAATTGTATACGCTTTGGAGGCATAATATACAACCAAATAATACATAATTTTTAGTCTTTAAATCTAGAAAAATAAGCTGTTTAATCAAGCAGTTAAATTTTGCAATTATAAGAACATGCTCATACAGTTTCCCTGCTATTCATCACATTTAGAGAAATATACCTGCAAATGCTAATCACAGGATCACAAACAGTGGCAAAAGAGAACTGCTTGTTTTGAACACTGGAAACAACATGTTCCAGAAGCTTTAGTACACCTAACAGCTACATGTGCCCTTCTCTAATGACTCAAGCCAAGAGAAAATCTCAGAGAACTCAGAGAGATTTCTTCAGGGGGAAAAAAAGTAATGCAACACTGATTTCACTGATGAAATCAAGCAAAAAAATATGGGTTCCTAAACAATCATGTCAGATTTCATCTCCTTTACAAATGATGGCAGCAGTAACATAGATAGCAATCAGCTGCCATAAGACACAAAACAGTTACCATACACTATTACAGACACTAATATATTACAAACTGATGAAATACTTCCCCTCACACTGAATCAGTTATTTTCCAAGCAAAAGCACTAGATGGAAAAAAAATTTAAACATCGCCTGGATTATATGACAGGATAAGGAGATAAAAAAGAAAACCACAAGAGCAGAAATATCCTATACAAACCTCAAAATACACTGTTCTGTTTTCTTATATTCTTTTTACTCACCTATGTCCTGTTAAGCTCTCCCAAAAAGTAATTGTTCCATCAGATCCACAAGTCATTACCCAAGTATGGGGGACTCCTTTTGCTTTTGTGCCAACACACACAAAGGCTTCCAATCCAAACCCAAGAAGAAGACTGCACAGAAGATTAGCATGGTCTTCACAGTCACCCTAGACAGTAAATATTAATAAATATTATTATAAATAATAAAACCTTAAAGAAAGAAAATAGTGGTATTTCTCAAAGCACCATTTAACAAGTTATGTTACTCTCCTATTTATCTAAAGCATGTCTGAAAAGTCAGGATTTTACCATTTAAACTAGACAAGCTTTAGTTTTCTGTAACAGAATAAATGAGTTTAAAATGCATGTTCTGATGATAGACTGTTGATACTGTTTGTTCAAGTATAGTGTATGATTAACACTGGGAAACATTTCTTATGATTATAGAGATACCTTCAAGAAACCCAAAACCAGAATCTATTGACCATGACAACAAAAACAATGTTCTAATTAAATGTAAAAATATATATAAGGCAAACACCTGAGGCAAGACTAGAAATTACACAGTATTTTCTCACAGTTATGATTTTTTTTCACTTCATAAAATGTAATTCTACTGGTATTTCACCTTCTTGAATGCGCTGTCAATCTTCAGAAACTAGATAAAGATAAAACAAGGTTCCCCACAGAACTAACTGTAAAACAGCTGGGAATCATGTGCAGCTGTTTTTTTCCTTCAGTCAGGAAAACATTTATCTCATGAACACATTACTACCACTGATAATTCACAGAAAACAATTTCCAAATGCAATGTCTAATATCTTTTGTCTCTGCAGGTCTTTACAATTGTTAGCTGCAAAGTAACAACAAAAATTGTTCAAACAATGAAGGCTTCATAACACAAAGTACAGCATTCAGAAGCAGAACAGTAAGGCTTTTTAGTCAAATAACTATTCAGAATGTTGAAAACGTAAAATTCAGAGTTCTTGGATGTATCAAAGCAACACAATCTTGTCCTACCACAGTATAAAAGGGAAATATGCAGAAAGGTAGGTTTAAATAAGTTTGTAGTGAACCTCTGTTATTTTAATAATACTATACCACTTTCCACGAGAAAAATAATGGTGTCTGGTACCTCAGGGGCTAAATTCAGTTATTCTCCATACAGCTTTCCATTTCTGCCTTGAAGGAACACCGTTCTCTGTGCCTCCAAACACAGTGGTCCTCCAAGTCCCTACTGCCATCTCCATCTGAAAGCCACTGGGCAGCCAGAGCTGCCTTTATGAGCACCTATGCATCATCTGATACTCAGAGCAACAGCCAATGCCTGTTCTTCGTGGTCTTGGAGGCAGGTCTAAAACCTGGGACACAGCTCCAGCTGCCCTGAACACATCTTTTAAATGCAAACACACCAGTGACATAATTTTTGAAGGCAGAAGTATCTCCATGGCAATGAAAAGCACTGACCACTCCAAAGAGGTATCAGTAGTGATCACTGGTACTTCTGCTCATAAAACAGAAGAACTATAAAACCAGAACCAGTTACAATTTGATTTGCTTTTTGATTATGATATGAATGTCAGATCTCCAGGAAATAGGCCGAAACTTCTAGTGAAGATTCCTGTCTCGCAAAAATGGAACATAAAAACTGTCAGCATATTTCAGCCCATCTATTGGGAAAAAAAAACAAACCCAAAACAAAACCAAAACAAAACAAAGACCAACAAAAAGCCCTCCCATCAAATCAGAAAAAGAGACAAGAGACTAAAGAGATTTTTTCTACTCTTCCTGGATTAGTCCATAATTTTAACTAGTGTCCTGCACAGTAGCAGGGATTCATTGGATGACAATAAGTGTTCTTAGAAATGCGACAGAAGAGAAGCAATTTCAGTGTCAAAGATGTGCATTGACAAATGCACCACAAGTACAGTAGTAAAGGAAGTCTGCTCCAAACCCTTCTTGTCTACTATTTACCACCTGTTTGTCTTTAAAAACACCTCAAGCGCGACTGCAACAGAACCATCCAAATCTGACTGGCAGCCTGTTTTAAATTCCCGCCTTGGGTTCGAGCAGGGCACCAGCCCCGCAGCGGCACACGGGGCAGCGTCACGCACCTTGTTCCTGCCCAGGAAGGCGAGCAGCGTGCACCACTGCTCCTGCTTGCCGCCGCCGCCGCCGATGACGGGCGCTCTCTCGTGGCCCAGGACGCTGACGAAGCGCGCTGCCTGCCGCGGCGTGTCCAGCAGCCGCCCGGCCCGCAGGGGCCGCACGAACGAGCACACCGGCCGGTTCACCCCGTTCTCGTCCTGAACACGGCAAACGGGGTTGGTTATTCGCCAGCCGCACAAGTGTAGCAAAACGTTAATCTGAGATTTTTTCCCTCTGGGATGTATCCTCCCTGGAATAAGTATCACTCAGGAACCGTAAGACAAGAAAATATCCCCAGAATTAGGACACAAGACTATTAAGACCATTCATTTAGAGACATCACAGATTTCAATCTGGCTCTGTCCACTCACTCTCACGTACAAACACACCGGCCAGTTCACCCCGTTCTCATCCTGAACATGGCAAACGGGGTTGGTTATTCGCCAGCCGCACAAGTGTAACAAAATGTTGATCTGACCTTAGACTTTTTTCCTCTGGGATGTATCCTCCCCGGAATAAGTATCACTCAGAAACAGTAAGATACGAAAATACCCCCAGAATTAGGACACGAGACCATTAAGACCATTCATTTAGAGACATCACAGATTTCAGTGGGGCTCTGTCACTCACAGGGCACTCTGGACTAAATGTCTGAACACCAGGAACAGCACAGGCTGTTAATTTTCTCAAATGGTGAGGAACTTTTTATGCTCTACCTACTACCCACAGTTCCACATTATGATCAAGTATAAAAACAAGCCAGAACAAATCTCACACACCAAATTCCACAACGACTCCAAAAAAAATTTCCCCCCAAAAACATTAAAACATTCAGCAACTGATTCTAGAGTTTAAAAGGTGTCTATTTGCTTCCAAATTTGAATACTTCTTTTTGTAACAGCAAGCAATAAAAATTACTCAAAACGAACTAACTAGATCTACTAAGCAACTAGATCTGTTAGCTAGATCTGAACTAAGCAATAATACTAAGAATTTCTAAGTTCTTGTAAAAATTAAAAAATAAGATGACTTTAAAAAATCTGTTTTATTACATGCTGCAGGCAAATACTATGATTATCATCTATTAAAACTATTTCAAGAAGCACAGAGGTCTTCTGGTCCTCACTGGGCTAAATTGGTACTTTTATGCTCATTTATATTTTAAAAGGGATCAAAGCCTTTTGAATCTCTGCAGCTTCAGGAGATTATGATCTCATACTTTTACTGTAGCCACATATTGTCCCCGTTAAGTTTTGTCATGCTTTTCCAGCAAGCTGGTGGAAAAAAAAGCAGCATTTATTTGAATCCTGTTGAAGACTATTTCACAGCTCAAAAGCAATTAAAAAAACCCCACAGGCAGAATTTATTTTTAAATTTTGTCTTTTATATATAGTGCCTGTTTCTGCATTACTCATCTGAAACTTGATGGTAACTACATTATCAAACTAATCTAATTAACTCGTTTCTGTTCCCAGAAAGTTTTACTAAGATTTGCTATGGCCAATGGGAAACTCAAGATAAGCTCTATGTAGGTACTAAACCAGCCGGGGCCTAGTTCCTATCCTATTTAATTATAGACTTGTTTCTCTTTCTACCCTGCCCTGAAACCCTTAAGCCTTTGTATTGGGGCTATTTGGAAGGGAGTTTGTTTTCTTCACAGCAGCCCTCACAGTGCTGTGTTTTAGATCTGTGACCCAAACAGTGCTGTGAACACACGAGGGTTTTAGCTGCTGCTGCTGCTGAGCAGGGCTTGCACAGGATCACAGCCACCTCTGCTTCTCATTCTGCCACCACACAGGTGTAGGGGGACACAGCCACGACAGCTGACCTGATCTGACCAAAGAGATATTGTATGCCATACAGTGGCGTGCTAGGCAATAAAAACAGTGAGGGTGGGGAAAAGACTTTTTCTAAACTTGCCCCTGCTTGGAAACTATGGGGGCATTTGTATGCTCTGGGAGAGAGGAGTGACTGTCTTTGCATCACTCTTTCCTCTCCCTCCCTTCCTTCCTTCCTTCCTTGCTTTCTATTACTAAACCACCTTTCTTCCAACCCATGAAGTTTTCCTTGCTTTTGCAGTTTTTATTCTTGCCCCCATCCCACTGATGAGGAGTGAGAGAGTGCCAGGATGGAGGCTCAGCTGCTAGCTGGGATTTGGAAGTTCTCATCACTCCTGTGCGCTCAGGGAACAGCCAGAAGGGACGCTGCTGCCTCACCCAAGAGGAGGCACAGATAGCTTCAGGACACTGCTCTAAGATAAGAAGTTACTGTGGTACGAAAATTGCTACAATGCAGGGTAAATTCACAGCGTGAAAAATGCAAGGATTAGAACATTCCTTCTACTGAGGAACAGTTACTGAGGAGTAACTGATACAGTAACTTATTAGACTCAAGTAATTATGACTGTAGTTGTTGTGTGACATAAACCAGAGAGATTGCATTGTAGAGGACAGAGAGTTCAAATGTTTTGAGGATCTGTTCTAATACATCTAGGAAGTCAATTTTTTGTAACTGTTGTATCTGGTACAAAACTTATCTGAAATAGGTTGTACAGATCACCTAACTCTCTGACATTTGTAAGTATTCAAGGACAAGAGTAAGCAGGCTTTTTCACTTGGTACATCAGAGGTAGTCAGAGCAATTCTCCTGTCTGCATCGTTCTCTTAAGCTTCAATAGACAAACAGAACTTCAGTCCTTACAAATTTCATTTTTTTTCAAGATACCCCACATTTAGCCCTGACCCAAACATAAGCACATCATAAATCTATATAGATTCCACATATGCATGAAGTTCAAAATGAAATCAAAAGATAATTTAAAGAAAGGATTGTAGAATGTATTTGTAGAATGTACAAACCTGTGCAAAGATCTTTACCAGCCTTGCATTGTGGGTAGGCCTGATCTGTAGGTACTCTCTCCACCACTGCTTAGCATACACAAGAAATAAACGTTCTTTTTCTGCTGTCTTCTGACGTTCCAAAGTGAACTGTAGGTAGGAAAAACAAAACCAATCCTACACATACTAATTCCAAACAGGAGAAAAAAGCCCATGAATGATGCTTCAAGTTTCAGCTTTCATATTTTCCATATTCTGTACTGCATTAGTGTGTAACACTGAACTTCATATAAAGTGTTAGAAAGGTCTCTTCACAGGGTAGTTAGACAAAACAATCATTTGCCAGCCCAATAGCCAAGGTCACTGTTGCAGTTTCAGGCCCAAAAAGTACAAAAACCAGCAAATTGAGGAGAGCAATCTGAGAGGATGGGGCTTCATAACCTGAAACTGTAACTGGACAATTAACCCAAACATGTAAATGGACCAAAACTTATAAAAGTGTGAAAACTCCTGACCCAGTGTCCATCTTGGGTGTAGCCATGGCCAGGCTCTTGCACTGCCCAAGCTGTAACCTTTGAAGGCCTTTTAATAAATACCTACTTTATTCTTTAACACTGTCTAGCCTCTCAAGGCATCATACCCAGTAAATACATTAACACCACATCCTGGCATATGTAAAATAAAGCTTCACATTTTAAGTGTATCATGCAAATCCATAGTATTTTTTAAATGGAAATCCAATTAGGAAAAACTTCAAGCTGTATTTCTTGTTTGTAGGTTCATATATTAGGCTTCACTGAAATACTGTTCATTTTAAGTAATGCATTTCTGCACAGAAGGATTGCTTGGCTTTTAATGTGCAGAAAAATACCTGCATGCACCTTCAGGTCACCATTTACTGGCTTTCCAAGCAGAACAGCTAACTTCAAATTACTGTTTCACATGGGAAAGAGCAAGAAAGCATATATACTACTTGAAGAAAATTAGATATATTGCAACCTTCTTTTTTCTTCAGAGGTTTTGATACAAGTAATTAGAAAAACCTATGACAGTAATATTTTGAGTAATCTTCAGTATAGATAAAATAGTTTAAAAAAGGTAATTATATTTAAATTCAATAGGAAAAAAAGAAGGATTAAACATAAAAAAACCCCACAGTCCTCAACAACTGAGCTTCCCCCCACCAACAAAAGAATAAGTTAGCCCTCCCCAAAATTACTTACTTGAGTACTAGTTATTTCTGAAGAAAGTGTCTTATTAAGTGGTGGATACATTTCCAGTCTGATGTTTAAAACACCAACAGAAACCTTTGATTCTGTACCTTTGAAACAAAATTAATTTTCATCAGTTCTCTCACATTCATTTTGCTTAGATTATTTCAGCCAAGCAGGGGAAAACCATTAAAATATGTATGTTAACCTTATATAATCACAAAATTAACTAAACCTCTTTCAACATAGGCAAAACGGGAATCTTTATTTAAATTTTAAACTCAAATGAGGCTGTAGAAAAGCATAATATATGAAAAAAAGCACTGGTGTCTACATCCAAAACAATTATCCAAGGCCCTATTTGTAGCTAGTACTGGGACATGTGAGATGAATTATAGAATGGTATTCTAGAAATGTCTAGAATAGGCATCTAAAATCAAGTCAGAGAATCACACACTGTAAATGTGCCTATTTCTACTGATTACACAAGTAGCTCAAATTTAAATAGGTGGAAATAAGTGAAGTTCATCTTCCCCCAGGACACAGGTCATTATGAAGGACTCTGGCTGTCATAGAAAGAGATTAATCAACTTAGAAAAAACTCCCCAAAACAACAAACAAATGAACAGCAACCCCCCCAAATGCTCAAAATTTGAGATTACATAAACAACAAGTATTACAAAACAGATTACAGATGAGTCCATAAGCAATATAAGCAATGGAAACCTCACATAATAGTTTATCTGTTTTTTCTGAGATGGCAGCATCCTTTGATGTTCTTGATGCATTTTGTACGATTATAGGATTTTGAAGAGGAGAAAAAGCACTGGATTTATTGGGCTGATACTTTATTACTTGGAAAAAAGCTATTGAGAATTAAATTTTATTTGCTCCATAACCAAGCCGAGAATTATACCCAACTTATTTGTTAGGCATTTCCAATTCATTATAGAAAATTAAAATCAGAATGGCCTGGGTTGGATGGGATCTGAGAGATCACCTATTTCCAATCCCCCTGCCACGGGCAGGGACACCTTCCACAAAATCATGTTGTTTAGAGTTCCATCCAACGTGGCCCTGAACACTTCTCAGGATGTGGTATCCACAGCTTCCCTGGGCAACCTGTTCCTGTTTCCACCCTCACAGGAAAGAATTCCTTCCTAAGATCTAATCTAAATTTACTCTCATTCAGTTTGAATCCATGCCCCCTTGTCCTGTCATTACCTGCTCCTGTAAAAAGTCTCCTAGGAAGTCATGAGAGATCTAGTTTTTATTCACTAAATCATATCCTAAAAACTTGGGTAGGAACTCCTGGGAAGAGGACTGGGGACAAGTGACACACAAAACCAGACATGTGTACTAACTGCTGAGCACCTAAACCAAGCCATTCAGAAAACACACTTCCAGCCACTGGATAAATGGCAGCAGAGCAGAAATCCCTTCTCCAGCAATTGTTGGTTTGCTATGAAAGGCATACAAACTCGATTTTACTCCCCAGTGCACTGATCAGATATATTCCTGGAGATGAACTACTGGATTTTTGTTCGGTTGGTGTGATTCTGATAACTTAACCAGATTTTGAAGATAATCAATAGTGGGAATTCCAAGACACGAGGACCAGTTTTACATGGGATCTGGAATACTCATTTTAGCAGCTTGGTAACAGAAAAATCTGACCATTAAGTCTTCTAGGCATTTTCTAAGGATACTCTACATTGTAGAAAAAAATGAACTAGATCAAAAATACTGCTTTAAGTTTGCAAGCAAGCTCAGTAGACAATATTTTAAGTCATCATAATATGCTCATTTTTCATCCTTACCTACACCCAAGAGTTCCACAGCAACATTTGTTATGCCACTCTCTGCAGCCAAGACAGACCTCCACTCCAAGAAATAGGATGCTACCAGTGTGGTCTCACCAAATGTGTCTGTTTTGATCAGAACCATATGCACTGGGTCACATATAGATAACATAGTGGTTGCATCCACCATCTTGCTTCCGTCACCTGCCATTATTAAACCAAAAGAAGACAGCAAGAATATTATCATTCCAAGTTCCCCTCAGGATTTTAAAACAGTATGCAACAAAATGCAATGTCTGTAGTAAGTATAAAGAAAGATCCTGAGTCCAGAAGTGTAAGCAATGGTCCCATCTCCGAAACCATACTCATTTTAGGACAGAGCTACAGAGAGAGTACAGAGAAGATAAAATGATTTTTGTAGTTGAGTACTGCAATGCAACTAGTTCAGATACACAAAAAATTAAAATGGAATTAACATTTAAGAATTTATAAAGCTGGTCAATTTCAAGTTATTTTAGAATGAAAAATAAGGAAAAGAGCAAGAGCAGAGAAAGATCTACGAGTGGCATAACCTAATACAGTAATCAATTTCCTCAGGAAAACATGACAAAAAACAGGAAAGAATCCACTAAATAATATCAAACATATTTCACAATAACTCTTAGGTCAGAAAAAATCCCAACAGCGTCAGCTTTAAACCCACAATGTTCCTTACCTAGGCTATCCTTGTGTATTTCAAGTAGAAAACCATCCTGAAAATCTGGCTCACAAGCACAGGGTACAGGCTTGGAACGGAAGCGCTGGTTTCGAAAATGTAAACACAGAGTGAAGGTAGAACAGATCTGGCCAGGCAGAGGCTCTGGTTCCTGAAGATGCTCCAGAAAGGCTTTTCCACCCAAAACCTGAAGGTAAAGATACCTCCGTGTTGGGTCAATGTTAGCTGTAAAGCGTAGCAATAAAAATGAAGAGACTACAAACAGATCTTAGAAAGCTTAATTTGCTAAATATCAGCTAACAGGAGACTAGCAAAAAAACAAACTTCTTTGAAACATGCTTAGGAGAAAGTGATTTTAAATTATATGGAAGTTATCTTAGTGTAAAGTAAATGAAATAACAATAAATCATACTTAATGCAACACTGATTGCTGCTGCTTATATGAGTTTATTCTCTGTGAATAAGCAGAGGAAACATCCACCTTTATGCCAGTTCATACTGGATTACTAATTCAGAGTGCAAAAATCATAGACTTCAAATTTGTTTCAAAACTATGATCCAAACATTTAAATAAACAAGAAACATACTTTTTTTCAAAACTGGTGGCTCTCTGTCAACAAAATGTGTTGATGGTTTTGGAGCTGAAGTCCTCTCCATTTCATTCACATCCTGGAATTACAATTAAGACTTTTTAAGGACTCAAAGGATGCAACAGTGCTTTCACCACAGTCTTCTAAAAATTAAAGGATCCTGCATTTCATCTGAATGCCATTCCTTAGGTACGCTCCCTTCTAAGACTGAACAAGTATTTTCAGTGCAGTATTAGCACCAAAGCGATTTCAGCATATGCATTAATCTTCTCTGCTCCTATAATGCCTCACATCAGTAAGGTCCTTACAAACCTCCAGAAGCAGCACAGTTTCACTTTGTCAAAACCACCTCAGTAAGAGGAATAAGCAGAAATACTTCCCCGCTTAAAAAGCTACTTACAGCTACAAATTTAAGTTCCTTCATAACATCATCAATGATTCCCCGCTGTCTCAGGGCTCTTATCAGATCTTCTGTGGACAGCTGCTGATGCTCAGGTGCCAGCTCTTCCCGTATAGTCTCAGCAAGAACTTCTCGTATCCTCCCATGGACATCCATCTGAAAGAAAATTCATTTTGTGTTACAAACACCAGCCCTCTGTATGGCAGCAGGTACAACTTACCAATTAAGTCTATAAGGCTAAGGGGGTTTTACTAAGAACACAAAAATAACTACACCAAAATATTGATCCTTGCAGAATTAATCAAATGAGCCACCATTTTACAAAAGCAGCTCTCCCAGTAAAAAAAAATTACAAGCATAAAAACCTAGGTGTTTTCACTGCTCTTTGACAGCAACTCATCTTGAACTTCCCTTCTTACAAAAAGGTCTGCAAATCCATCAATTACAAAATGGTTGCTGATCCAATTTCTCGTCTCCCTCAAAATTCAAGCTTAATATAATACTTCCTTATTTTTTAAGGGGAAAAAATACACTTTTATATAGGTTAGGCAGAAAAGTTGTAGATCTCCCTTGCAAGCTTTCCCCATGCTCAAAGGGAAGTCTGAGAATGTCTGCCCATCATCTGAGCCGTGAAAGCAGATGGATCTATAGAGCAGACTCTCACACTGGAAGTACGTTAAGGACACAGTCACCAGGACCTGAAACAGAACCTCAGAACGGCCTTGTTGGAAAACACCTTACAGATCATCTCATTCCAAAGCTCCGGCCATGGGCAGGAACACCTTCCACTGGATCCGGTCACTCAGAAACCCACCCAGCCTGGCCTTGAACACTTCCAGGAATGAGGCATCCACAACTTCTCTGGGCAACCTATTTCTGTCCCACAGCACCCATCAGAGTGAAAAATTCTTCCTGATATCTGATCTAAACCTGCTGTCTCAATTTGAATCCATCTCCCCTTGTCCTGTCACTGCATGCTCTGGTAAAAAGTCTGTCTCCTTTCTGGCAGGCTCCCTCCAGGTACAGGAAGGCTGCTATGAAGTCTCCACTGAGCCTTCTCTTCTCCAGGCTGCACCCTCCCAGTTCTCTCAGCCTTTCCCCGAAGCTGCCTCCCTCTAATAATCTTGCTGGCCTCCTCCGGACGGGCTCCAAGCACCCCGTTCTCCCGTGTGACAGGCGGGAATATTCACCACTGCACTGACCAGCGATACAGGAGTTACAGCCTCCTTACTTATTTCCCGGCCAGTTTCAAGACCCTCGCTCAAAAAGCAGCACGAAAGCGACCAAGCGGCGCCTGGAAACCACCTGCAGCGACCCAAGTTGGGAAAACAAAGCGGGGCGCCGGAACAGGCGCGCCCCGCCACCGCCTCAGCGGGCGTTGCCGCCACCCGCGGCCGGGTGACACCGGCACGGGGGGTGGCACAGCCCCCTGAGGCCCAGGGGAAGTCTCTCCGGCGCCGGTCCCACCTTGAGCAGCTGCTGGTGGATGATCTGCTTCAGCTCCGAGGCTTTCTCCGGCGGCAGCGACATGGCGGAGCCGCCAGCGAACGAGTCCCAACGGCCTCGCGGCGAGCGCGGGCAGCGCCGCCACCGCCCCCTGGCGGCAGCAAGGAGGTGCGGCGTCCGCGCCCCCCTTCCTTCCTTCCTTCCCTCCCTCCTTCTTCCCTTCCTTCCTTTCTTCACTGCCTGCTTCCCTCCTCCCTTCACCGCCGGCATGTTCATTCCGTGCGATCGCGGCGGGTGCTCAGCCGCCCCCGACTTTAAAGGCTTCACCCTGCTCATGGTGAGTCGCGCTCCTGCTTCCCCTTTCCCCGCCCTTGGTGGGTTTGAGGGGCCGCTGCCCCCGGTCCCTGTGCTGAGGGCTCCGCTCCGCTCCTGTGGGACGAGACACGGGGGGTTCTGGTGTCCCTCCCTGCCCTGCCCGAGGGTCGTCCCTGGGCACTTGGCCGCGGAATAAGCGGAGAAGGCGCAGGGCACGCGGTGTGTGTGGAGTCTGTGGGGTGTTCTGCCGGGGAAAAGAGGGTTTGGAGGGCTCTGTCTGCAGCAGAGCTTAGCGCAATGTTCTCCGTTTCTGTCAGCTTCTCCCTCCTCAGAACCCCGGGTTTGCCCTGTCAAGACGATCCGTGCCGAGCTCCAACAGCTCTATTTTATTTTGGAGCAATAGCTATTTGCTATTTCGGAGCTATAGCTATGTGCTGTTGCTCTAAAAATTAATACGCCCTATGCGCTTTTACTGGATTTGCACCACCCCTGGGTTGTCACTGCAATAAACGATTGGGATTTTTTTTTTTTCATTTAGATGCGATATATAAATGCTTCCAATGTTAAAAAAAATCATTCTGCTACATTTAAATCTCGGATTAGGATTGTTTTAGGAAGTATTTTTATCGCCTTCACGCATGGTATGACATCAGTGTCAGGTCATGTGCCCGCGGTGACGATGTCGGTGTGGGACGAGGGCTCCCGCGCAGGCTGCGGACGGACAAACGCCGTCAGTTTCTCCGTCATTTTCAGGGACCCCATCGCTTCCCAGGCAGGGCTGCAGAGCCCGGCATGACTGTGCAGGCTGCGCAGGAAGGCATTCCCGGTCAGCTGACCCGCAGCAGGAAGCACATCACTGCCGGGCCCCTCGCCTGGCACGGCCGGGAGCTGGGACCAGCCAGGGCGAGGGACACGCGGGCTCCCGCACCTTCTGCCAGCCTCAGACCCGCTGGCTTTCCCCAATGGGCAGCAGCAGCAGCAATTCTTAGGTTTGATTATAAATGAGAGGAAAGCAACCGAACGTTTTATGGTTGTCTTCCTGTAATAGTTTCTTTGGAAGGACACAGTCTTTGACTTTCTCCTTTCGTGCCATCATATTAGGTTAGTATGTTAGATCAGTATCTGCCCCGATTGATGATAACCCGCAGCAATTCCTGTGAAATTAATTTAAGCGCACCCTTATCATTTTTATCTTTATAAAAATGAAAACAACCTACTTTTGTCTATGAGTCAGTCTGAGATTTAAAGGCTTAATATGTAAAACCAGAGCTGTCTTTGGGCATCATGTGAGCTTTGCCAGTCGCACATCAGTTGCTTGTCTTTTACCTACTCTCAATCCAAAAATGTGGAAAAAGAGGTAAATTTCCAAGCTGTTCTTTCAGTTTACAATGAGACAGAATTATTCACAAAAGTGACCAGGATATTTTTTGTCAGACAGAGACCAAATCCTGTATTTACCAATTGTTCTAGTAGGAAATAGTCACCTTTGCCAGAGGATAAGCAGCCACTTTTAGAACTCATGTTTGACCAGATTTTAAGGAATTTAAGCTTTCACTATTTGAAGAGCACCTTATGCCATCCACAAAGCACGCTGTAATTGGGTTTATTCTGTTCCTTCAGCCAGCAGTGTCCGTGGGGAATGTCGGTCAGTTGGCAATAGATCTGGTGATTTCTACACTTGGCATGACTAAAGTTGGTTACTTCTACACTGATTGCCTGGTGCCAATGGTTGGAAATAACCCGTATGCAACAGCAGAGGAAAACTCAGTGGAGCTGAGTATAAATGCTGAAGGTGGGTGTTGAATGCTGAAGGTATTTGCAAGGGGCATAAGATTCAAGAACATCACATTTACTTTTTTTGTTGTTGTTATATTCTGCTGATGTTCCTAAATTAAGGGCAGTAATAACAGCTGCAGAAACCTACAGACAGGAATGTATTTACATTTTACAGGGGAAAGTGTTCCTGTTGTTTGTTTTTTTTTGGAAAACCAGTTTGGACATTTGGAACCAGTGAGAAATGTTGAATTTGAGCCATTGCAGTGCAGCCAAAACTCTCTGTGGTGTTAATCCAAAGCAATATCAAGTGTGCACATACTTAAAATAAATTATTGGAATACATGTTGAATTTCTGATTTAGAAGGATTCTTATCCACTCTTCTTCTTTCCTACATACCTTTGCCTTTTTCCCTGTGTAATGTTTTTCCCACTCTCCCCACAAATTCTTAGTTTCTTTCCTACATTGATCAATGTATCTTATTTTTTTTACCCTCTTAAATCACAGAAATCTCAGAATAATCTGTCAATCTTTGGAAAGACGCATACATTATCTGAATCATTACAGGAGGCAAATCCTCATACATCTTTCATAATTCAGTCCTTGAATTTAGTACAACTGAAAGTACAATGCACAGAAATACATGTTTTTAACACAGTGGATGCTGTCAGGCTTTCCCTTATGAATTGATAGCTGAAAGGTTTATTATCGTGAAGTTTGTAAATGGGGTAATTCTTGATGTATTTAAACCCAGATCTCTTTCTCAGTTTCTGCTTATCAAGATTTAATGTTTTTTGCTTGTAGTGTACTCCTTACCTTCAAAGAAACTTGTAGTTCTGCAGATCAGATCACCTTTTATAAAGGTATGTATGTTCATTGATTGTTCTTTCTTCACTCTTTGGTTTGAATAGTTCTGCTGGCAAAAGTATTTTTCTCCTTCATGCTGTAAACACCTTCTGCAGTTGGTAAAGTTTTACTGATTTCTGCATTCACTGAGACTTTTTGCATCATTGAGTTCTGTATTTTGTTTTTCCAAGCCCCACAACAGCAGCCTGTGTTGGTAGATTTTAGTGTAAATATCTCCTTAGTTATTATGAGTCATGAAAATACAAAATGGTTTGTGTTTTGTCTATTTTTTTTCCTTTACATTTATTATTTTTCTGTGTTCTTTGTAATGGCTTTATTTTTGTGTGTCATGCCAGTTAAATTATTTCATAGTATTCTAGATTCATTTTAACAGCACTCATTTGGTAAAAATGAGGAATTTAGTATTACTCATTAACTGGGTAGTGGCTATAAGTTAAAATAAGCAGATTGCCATGACAGAAAAAAAAAATGTGCAGTGCAGTATTTTAGCAGTTCAAAGTGTGGAAAAATTCTTTGTGATCCTGCCATCCCATCTTGCTCTAAAGCTTTTTCCTTTGTTGTTGTTGACATGGACTTAATGATAATTCTTGTAATTCTACGTGTAGTTTTGCTTAAGTAAACAACCAGGGCAGTTCTCTGTTTTCTAGTAATGTATGTGGGGCTGAAGACTAAGTGGATATGAAGAATAATTTACATTACTGCCAAACATTGTATGTAACACCTAGTAGTGTTGTTAAGGACACATTAAATTTTCCACTTTTTTGTGTGTGTCTTTGCATGAAGAACAAGTACAGGCCATTCTGTGAAACCCTGCTCTCTTGGGTGAAGAGCAGCAAATGTGCCAGGGTTGTCCTTCTGTCCAGCAGCCACGCGTACCAGCGCGATGATGAGCAGCTTCTGGGGTATGTTTGTGTCCTTAAAAGACCTAACTGATGTTTCTGGCATTTTTTGACTGACATATTTCCCTCTTCTTCCATGTCCTCAGTACTTTTGGCAGGTTCTTTTGCTTGCATGTGTGCATTGGTCATAAAATGCTTAGTATATTGTTAAAACATGACATATTACAGGATAAGTCACTGAATTTTCTGGGTTACTGCTGTCAGAAGTACTGATCAAATGAAAAGCTGTAAGCAAATTGCACTTAGCCTGCATTGCCTCAGTTTTAATTTCCTGTGGTTGCAGGCAATGTCAGGGATTAACTGCTGACATACAGGTCCCAGGTTGGGTTTTTAATAATTGATTGCAGTAGTGGTTTGGTTTTGACCTCTTTATCATCATTTTACATTTGAAAGATTTTCTTTGATACAGTAAGGTGTCATTCTTTTTTTTTAATAGGAAGTTATAGTTATATTTGGAAGGAAGTTATAGTTTATAGGAAGTTTATAGTTTATAGGAAGTTATAGTTATTATTTGTTGGGAGGCAACTGCAAGGATGCAATTGCAGTATTTTTTTACTAGATATTACCCATCCAAAGACCAGGCATTTCTTGATGATTGAGGGCATCATAATTGGTGATTTAATGAGAAACAAATAAAATCAATATTTCTGCAGTTGTTAGGCTCTATACATGTATAGGGCCTCAAAGCAGTTTTAGATCTATGCATGTCCCAGATATAGGGGTAAGATCCATACAACTGCAGGATGGCCAGCTAACATGGAATGGAATGAGAGGGACTGATGGTTATTTGATAAGGTCTAAGTCATAAGTTGTGATTTAAACCCTCCCAGCTCCCGCAGCACCACAGAACAACTCCCTTACAGCAGATTTACTAAAGAGTGAGGGTAATGCATTCAGAAAATACTTTTAACTTGACTAAAGTCTAAATGTATTAGTAGTGTGAGCTTACTAAAAATACTGTACCATGGTGAAGCCTAAGTGTACCCGAACAGATTTTGAATTAATCACCTCCTATCTGAAGGAAGAAAAAGCACATTTTATTTGTAAATTATTTTAACAACCATAAGCAGTTTCCCTATTTAGGTGCTTATGTATTTGGCACTTGCCAGTAAACTGAGCCCCTGAAAGGGTACCTAAATTCTGTTTGTGGCATAAAGTTGAATAGTTTGTACAGTTTTGAGGCCACAGACTTACTTTGTAACTTTGATCTGAAGAGGGAGAAAATGTCAGAGCAGTTCTTCCCTGCAGGTGTGAGGTCCTCAGTGCCAGCTGGCACCTTCTGTCTGCCACAGGTGCTAAGTGTGGCAGTGTCCTTCCTTGGCAGACTGAGCGCATCCTTGACTTGTTTCCAGGACACCACTGCGCTACCTGCTCACACCCGATCTGGAGAAAGCAGTTGGAGCCCGCGTGAAGGAGCTAAACTGGAAAGAAATGGAAAAAGTAGCAGCTTATCCTGGAATAAATGATACAGACAAAGTTCTGCATATACCTGGAGGTGGCATCACAAAACTGTTGTTTACTGAGAGGTGAGTTGCCTAAAGGTAAGCATGGAAAGATATCAGAAGTCTTGTTTTTAGTACTTGGGTAAAATTGTCTTATAAATTGCTATGTTACAGGAAAAGAAAAGTCCTTCTGTTTATAGAACAGGGCTTTATAGGAATAGAAATTCTTTCAGGTCAGGCCCATAATTAGGAGGAAGAAAAGTAGGGAGTCCTGAATCATAAACTTAGAATAAGATAAAAATATAAGGGAATAGGCTGAAGGAAAATAATAAAGTCTTTACAGTTATGATCACAATCAATACAGTATCTGATATTATCCAAACCATAAAATTTGTAAATAGTAGAATTCCTGTGCCTTAACTAAAACTGTTTCCTGAGGCAAATGGTTCCAACATCAGTTATACAAAAAACCCCAAAAATCCGCAAACAATTCTGAGCACTATGAATGAGTTAAGATTTCAGGGCCAGCAAAAAAATGCGATGTGAGGGTTTTGTTGAAAGGTGCGTGCATCAGAAGTTGTGCTGAAAGCTGAGTTTTTTAATTTTAGAAACTAATACTTATAACACAATCCTGTGGTTCTGCAAAAGATGTGTTGTGTCCAGTGAAAAATTGACTTTTATTTTTTAATTATTACTTTTGACACCTGACGACACTGTTGCATTCAACAGCAGCAAAGTTACTAATGTTATGCTTACATTTATACTGACTTCAGAATGGAAACAATAAACAATTGCAAAAGAAAAAAACTGCCAGGACTTGAGGTAAAATGATTAAAAATAACCATCTTAATATCTAAATTAAAAAATTAGAATATTCTGAGTGAAGTACTGATATGCAGCCTGCAAAACTGCTGGTTTAAAATACACAGAAAGATAAGGAGTGATTGTATCAAAGGATGTGCATAGGCACCTCACCAGCACAAAAATGCAAACTAAGTACATAAAAGGCCTGAATACTCTTGCAAGATGTAGGATTCTTGCCTTGCAAAGTAAGAAACAAATTCAAGACTAAGCAAAAAAGCATGAAGTGTGAAAATGTGATCTAGGAAATCTGGAGGAAAAAGAAATATATACATATACATTTTTCCTTTTTGGTTTTGGCTTTTCACAAGATACATGCATGTTGTTCCTGCTCTTAATACTTAAATATAATTATTATGGATCTAAAAAGGAAATATAAATGCCTGCTCATTTCTGTTGCAGCTGTTCAGAGGGAATCCAAATGGCAGTTCTTCTGAAATTTTGCTCAGAAGGAGACAACATCCCTGATGCATTTGTTCTTGTTAACTATCTTAATGAATGGCTCCAGCTAATTAAAAGTGAAGTAAGTACTGTTTGATCTAAAGTTCTTGCTGTCATATTTTATATCCCTTATTTTCATTTTTCTTCAGTCCAGATGGGTTCATTTTTGGGTCTTGTTCATCAAGAATATGCCAAATAAAATATATATTTGTATTAAAACCTCAGTGGGAGTTTCCCCACCTGAAAAAGCAAATCTGAACACCAGTTCTTTTGTTTGACAGGTGTGGGCAAAAATTGTGTAAAGGTTTGATTGAGTTCTCTCTTCCAGTGCTCTTTTCTAAAGCAACGCAGTGACACTGATATTTGTACTGCTGCCTATTATTTTAATATCCAGTTACATCATTACTATTTAAAACTTAATTATTCTGGGTTTATTGCAGAGCAACAATTCCACAGATCCTTCTTCACAGTGGAAGATACCGAGTTCTTGGCGCCTGCTTTTTGGCAATGGTCTCCCACCTGCCCTCTTCTGATCAGCTCTGAGCTCGCTGAGAGTCACCTGTGCAGTCACAGATGTCCCCTGAGCTGGTGATTACACAGCAATTGTCTACATAAATGCTTTATTTAAGAAAAATTCCTTTTGTGTATGTGGGTAGCTAAAGAAATTAAGGTAACTTTCACAAACTCACCAAAGAAATATGTTTTGTACAGTTGTTTATTGAGTAACTTTGGTTGGAAGTTTTTTCTAATAAAATATTTTTTAAGAAACTTTTTTTCCCTGGTTAAGTGTTACTGCTATGGACAAGCTTAAGGTGCTACTTTCTAATGCAGCTGAGAACTGAGAGTGATGTGTAGACATGGATTTTCTTGGAAGATAAAACCCTCCACTTCCATGTCAACTGTGGATCTTAAGTTTTTTTCCAAGAGGCCCTGGTGAGGTAAGTGAAGGTCAGAAGTGATGTGGTTTTGCCTTCTTTTCCCAGTGCTGTTGGGGTAGCTTCAACTGGGGGAGACTGCAAGCAGTGTAACAGCCTGCTCTTTTTTGTCCATATAGAGTCATAGAATGGTGTGGGTTGGAAGGGATCCTGAAGATCCTCCAGTTCCAACCCCACTGCTTAAGGCAGGGACACCCTCCACCAGACCAGGCTGCTCAGAGCCCCAGCCAGCCTGGTCTTAAAACACTTCCAAGGATGAGGCATCTACAACTTTTCTGGGCAACTTGAGCCTGTGCCTCACCACCCCGAAAGTAAAAAATTTCTTCCTAAACCTACTCTTAGTTTGAAGCCATTTCCCTTTATCCTTTTACTACATGCCCTTCTAAAAAGTCCCTTTCCAGCTCTCTTGCAGCATCCCTCTGGGAACTGGGAGGCCACAATTAGGTTACCCCTAAGCCTTTTTTTTTCCAGGCATCTGGTCCATTTCCAGAAGCTGCTAAGATGCTGAAACTAAAGCATTCTAGGTCAATGAGCCTTCTTAGACTGATCATTAATACAGTGCCCTGAAATATAAAGGAATCAGGAAACCTTGTCTGATATCAGGCAGTCTGGTATCTGTGTATTTTACAGGCTTAGTTTGAGAGAGCAGCTGAGTGATGGACAGTTCAGTGTTCCATGTTTGTCATGGTACCTGTTGCACTATAGTACCCTGTGTGTTCAGTTTTGACCTTTTGGAAGTGCTTGGTCACATTAGCTGATTTAAAACCAACTTTAAATCATGGATGCAAGATGGTCAGTTCTAGAGTTGAAAAGTAAGAATTAACCAAAATCTATTTTTAGGAGCCTCCCACAGGTATCCAGACTGGTAAGTCAAATTTGGTGAGTCAGAATGCAGATATAGTCAAGGAACGCAGACAAAAGGCCATGTGTAGCACAAGGCAATTCTGATAAGCCTAAAGCTATTTGGAAAAATAACCATATTTAAATTCAGCCAAGTGACTACAAGGTGTAGATAAAGCAGGAGAGCAAATGAAGTCTTGAGGAGCAGACAGAAGCAATGAAAGGGGTGTTAGCTGCTTCACAGATTTTTCCTAAGTGAGCCAAAGATGTTCAGTACCTCAAGAGGCACAACCGAGCGAAATCTCGAGAAGGGGAGAACACTGGGAGTACTTTCTGAAAGAGTGAATCCTCAGGGCTTTCCTGTTCCCTGTGAAGAAGGTAGAGGGCACTCGGATCCTTGTGGGAGGAACAAGGACGCAGCTTCTCCAAGGCCGGCAGTTTGGTGGGCGGCGCTGCTCTTGCCCCGGAGCCACTCCTGCCTCCAGTGCCCGGGAGAGGCCAGCACAGCCCTGCACGCACCAAAACCTTCCTGCAGGACTAAGGCTGCGCCTTTGCCCTGCTGTTCAGATCACCAGCAAAAACAAACACCTCTGCAACTCTGCCCTTGAGCATGGAGAAAAGAAATGGCAGTCAGTAAATTACAGCTTCTTCATTTGGAAAGAAATGCCTTTCACAAGTCTGACAATTTTAAAGCCATTTCTTTAAAGGCTACAACTACACACTCACTTGGTCCTTTCTCTCCCCTTCCTTCACCTTTTTAAATACACTTTCTCAACAGTTGTCAAGAATTGAGGCCTGTGTAGAAATAATCAAACAAGTAGAGAGGTCAGAAGCAAAACTTCTCCTGTTACAAGACAGCATTCAACTAAACATAACAAAGGTTTTGGAACTACTCTATCTTGATCTCCTTTGCCCATTCATCAAGCTGGCTGACATCAACCTTATTCCACCATCTCAAGAGTTGAAAACCATTTAAAAACTAAGGACAATCAGCATCTTTATTGGGATATTCAGCTGTTTATGCCCCACAAGATAAACAAGTACGTGATAGAAGCAGGTAGAATAAGGCGGCACTTGCACACTGCCAGTAGTCACGCACTGCGTGCTTCCTCACAACTCCAAGAGGGGAAAAAGAATGAAAACCTAAAGCATAGCTAAAGGTAAAAGGCATGAACAGCTGAAAGCCTTATCCAAAGATGTCCCAAGTGGTATAAACAGGCCCTGCTCCTGTAATCAACAATAGCAGGGTTTGTTGCAGTGGTTTTGGCAGAGCCTAATTTCTTGCTATATACTCCTGGTTTCACAGCTGCACCAACTTGAAAATGAAAACTCAAGTCACAATGTTGTTTTCTCCTCCAGCATAGGCTCAGAACAGTGGTAATCGTGTAAAGAAAAAAAACTTTGGACAAACCAGACTGGAAATTTAAGACTATTTCAGGATGGTGTCAAGTGTGTCTTTAGCTCAAGTAATAGCATTAAGTATTCCCCTGCTTCTGCTTCCCCTTCAAGATGAACACAACTCTGAATATCACTGCTTTCATGAACGGCCCTCAAGACCAAGTTCTGGTAAGATTTCAGGCTGCTCCCCACCACATGCCTGTTCAGACAGTCATAATAAATATATAGTTTTGTGAGTTAAGGTTTATCCAAAACCATCAGAGAACAAGAGCAGAACTGAGATCAGCTCTGTTACAGAAGGCACAGGGCTGGAAACCCTGCTGACCTCTCTGGAAGAACTCCTTTAAGCAGCACTCTGGCTTACCCATTTTCAATCCATCCTGACTATGTCAAGGAGAAGGCTGACAGAAGGTGGGAGATGTGAGGAAAATACCATCCATAGAACACACGGCAATGGCACAATCCAAAACCTGTTTAATTACAGACACCATTGACTTTTGTGCACTTTGGTTTTGTTCCTCAGCTCCCATTAACTACACAGGACTCTAGGTCAAGAAAGGTCAGGTTCAACCTCTTTCTTCCCTTTAAAGCAATCACCAACAGAACACTTTCCCATCACAAAGTTACTCTGAACATTTTGTGCATATTTTATAGCAAACAAAAAGAATTACCAAACCAACTGGTCAGATTATTAAAATAATATTCTTAGTGGTGTATTACAAAAGAAATGTACAAGAGTTCCTCCTAAATCAAACTACAATACTTAGCATTAATGAAAATACTTGCAAAAAGCACACTCTAATAATTTTGCCATTTTCCAGTTAAGACAGGTATCAGGAAACCTTAAGGCAAAACCCTTCTTTTTCCACAACACACACTCTTAACAGGTTCTCCCTAACATAACGCGCACACAACAGCACATCATCAATTTAAAAAAATATTTAATGCTGCCAAAAAGTATAAAAATACAGTAAGAATGGCAGTACAAAACAACATACTTCCTAATTTAATTCTTTTACATCTTTCTACATTAATACAGGCATTATAAAAACACAAGATGGCAAATTATTTTGTTTTGCAAAGTAGCACACGCTGCTGGTGGTCTTCATCCCCTCGGTGCAGTTTACGCTGTAAACAGATAACTGAGGTCCTCTTGGTACTTAACAGACCTCACTTTTTGTTCCCGAAGAGGGGGGGTCATGTCTTGCTTTGCATGTCAATAATTTGCAGTTTATAGCTGCAGAATATTCCCAAGTCTCGAAGGCTTAGGTGTCAGTCAGTCTCGGCCTGCGACATACAACCAAAAGAAAGTCACCGATTCAGTACAGCGTACGGGGATAAAAAACAACAAGAAAAAAAAAAAAGAGCTAAGAACTGACAGCAGGTTTGCAGCTCACTGTCAACACCAAACAGCTTCTCATGTGTTCCCTGGAGCAACTACTGCCTCTGAGCAAGTACTCTTGGAAAGCCGTTGCTTTTCCAGAAGGTATTTCCATGTTACAGTGTAAGGCACATCCTTGCTGGAGAGCTTCAAGTACAGGTCTCAGTCCAGCAAACCACTTCCTCACACATGCAACCACAAGCACTGCAGAAGTCTCCTTGGGCCTCAGAGGGACTATGGCATGCTGCATCTCAAAACACATCACCTCCCACAGCTTTGGAGGCCAATCCTGCTACAGCAGCTTAAAAGAAACTGTTTCTAGGCATAGATTTCCTGTAGTGAGAAAGACACCCCAGCACTGAACATTCTGTTTTTAGGCAAGGGAAGGCTCTACTCCGAGAGTCTACAGAAAGAGACTTGTCACAGCACCACACCCCCAAGCTACTGCAAGTAAAATGCATTTGAGCTCTGCAAGCACTACACTGATTCATAAAGCAGCTTTCCTCCACCAGGTACGACACATTCAAAGAGGGCTTCCAAGTATTTATCCTTCCAATTAAATAAAGACTCAGACAGAGATGCAATTTTGAACACGTTTATTTTTTGTACATAAAAATGAAAGACTGACTTAAAACTTTGGGGGCAAACAAAAAGGCCCAGGAAGACTACTGTGTGTCACATCACCTTTGCAAATACCATCCTCTAGCTTAAGCCACTTGGCCCTGCAGAGGACTTCCTCTTTTGTCATTGTTAATTTAGTTTCTCGTGCAGTCCTCAAGTGTCTCAGGTTTTACTATAATGCCAAACAGCAAACTAAATAATTTGGTTTACATTCATTAAACATAAAGCTAACCAGGCTTTTTCATCGCCTGCATGATCCAGTCACACATACATGCATACACATTTACGCCTCTTCCCTTTTCAGGGGGACATAAACTGATGTCAGTAAACCATATTACTCGAGGTTTAACAGAATAAGCCACATTTCACTGGCAACATCTCACTTCCATAACAAATCCAGAGTTTTTTTTTCCAAATTGCTATTTCACACTGAATTATATTATTTTACTTAATACATTTCAAAGAAAATACAGATGTACCGTCACTAAGTGGACTGTCCCTGCACCAAGAACACAAACAGGAAACCTAGAGGATTAATTCCAATCTTGCAAACCCCTTGCAGTGGAGGTTCCAAATGTTTGCTAGGTATTTCTTTATGAAAACATGCGTGATTTGTACACAAGTGTTCATCTGAGAGCCAAATGTTTAATCAGAGATGCCCACTATGCATCAAATATTTTGACCAATGCATTTCCAGAGAAGAGGAGGTAAACCAACACCAACCAATCCAAAATCAATTTTGAATCGAGCCCAATGACATTTTAGAAGTAGCTGGGATCAGGCAGCAGTTTGCCAGAACTCAGGGATGGGGAGAGAAGAGGGGTCAGAAGGCATGCCCTTCAATTTCACCCTTTAAGCATTTCCTATGATAGAGATGACTGGGATTGACAGTTCTTCATTTTGGCCCAAATTTGTTCCTATTTAACATCCAAGCTGTGCAAAAATGCTGCAAATTTAAATCCTCCAGAATAACAAAGTATCACAAGGGCTTAGTGTGCATCAAGGAAAACAATCCTCCAGATTTTGGGTTTTAAGGATTAGTGATGGACCAGAAAGAAGATTTTTATCCAAATTATTTCCTGGAATGTAAAAAGAAACCAATCATTTGATTTTTCTTACTATTCTCAGACTACCATGAACAATTCACTGTTCAAAAGTTTTGTCCAAGGCTTGCACTGGTTCATCCTCCTTAAATTATTAACATTTAAGACTCCCAAGGTACTTGCAATCACAGAACCCAACTTTTACAGAACAACTGCTGAATGTGCAAGTCCTGCTTTATTGCATCAAGAAGGTAACAGAGTATGAGGTGATCTGAATTGGCTGCCCCCTGCCCTGCCCCACCCTGAACTGAGGAATGCTTACTGAGGATCAAGAAAACTGAAAAGCCAGAATTTAGAAGATGGAATTAGGAAAAAAAAAATCAAGTTACAACTTGACAAGCTGCAGTTAGAGCTCAGTGCCTGTAGGAATCTGGTAGCCCAGGAAATCCTCCTCATGCCAAAAGAAGGGCAATAAATAACAGTGTGGTATCAGTCCAAGTTTTGCCTGCACTTTTTCCTTAGCTGCTTTTAAGTATCTAGAATAAAATCTGGAATATTTCTGTTACAAAAGCATTTAAATTACATTCCATGTATTTTTCCATAACCAAAATATCTTTATAAGGCACATACATTTACACCTACTATCAGTTACAGCTGATACTGAAAAATCTATCCTCAATTTAAAGGAAAAAAAATCTTTTGACAGTCTTCTTGCTGGCTAAAAGTTACTGTGGTTGTAAAAATTGTGAAATGTCTTACAATACATGAGCTGCCTGCCTGTGCTATGTCCCAGCAGTTAGCTGTCCCAGCAGTCATTCTGCTACTGGAGCTGCACAGTTCGTCAGCAATGCCATGGAACAAATTGTCTTGTTCTACTGACGCACAACTTCCCAAATCCAGTGCTCCACAAAACTGCATTTATTTTGCTCATCTGGACCCTTCAGCATTTGTTTACTATACAAACAGCATGGTCCAGAATAGTATTAGCTATTGCAAAATGAGAATTTTAAAGAGTAAACTGTACTTAGCTTGGGGTAGTAAATGTCAGAGAAACTGGGCCCCATGCCTTGTACGTGACTACCAAGCCCGGACGTACTGGAAAGCTTTGAAGTCAATTCCTTTGAATAAGGAGCAAATAATCATCCAGGTCTTTTGAGTATTTTTCAGCAGTAAATCCAAGTGCTTTACAAAATGGGGGAGGGGGGTGGAAGAAAGTCCCCGGCACCCCACACCCAACAGAAAACAACCAAGCTTAGAAAACAGAAGAAGAAAACATAACTTCTCTGAAGTTACCCAACAAGGCAATGCTTGAATAAATAAAATTCCCGTTTCAAAGAACAATCCAATCCTACAAATTACTAGATCCTAGCTTGAACAACAAGCTACATTCAGCCATATACCATCTCTGTATTCAAAGGTAATTTAAAGGGCAGAAAGTGGTTTGTGTTGAATTACTATTTAGGAAGTGTTACTACTCAAGTAATGGAAAGGGAGTGCTCAATAATTTTTAAGGGGGTGTAGCACAGATACTCCCAAAATATTAGTCCTAAATGTGTTTTACTAGCATGTCTAATACAGTGCTGAGGAACCTGAAAAGCAGTTCTAGACTTTGTGAAGCTACTAAAGTGGCTCATACAGCTGAAAACACCGGTATGGCAGAACACTACCAACATTTCTATTAAAGCCACCCTTGGAAGTTCAACTACAGTTTCCTTCGATGTGTTTCCTACAACTATTACTGGTGAATTAATTTGTTCTAGCAATTAAAATCTACAAACACACAAAACATGTTTTACATTTAATGGAATGTCAGAACTTGAACAATGTTGGCCTTCAAACAGTAGCTGAAGTCTGAATACATTAATCAACAGTATGACTTTCAGTCGGGGCTAAGTTCTCAAAAGCCTTAAAAAAAATTCCAAGTCTTAAATAATGAAAACTACACAAAATAAATAAGGAATGCAAATTAACAGAGCAGAAATTGGCAAGTGCTTCATCAGACCCCTAGCTGCTCATTTCAAACTGGAGAGTCAAATGTGGGGAATGGTTGCACTATTCTTTTCATGCACAAATTATAATTACATTTAGTTTCAAAATGAAATTCTTTTGGTCATAAATTTGTACAAACTGAGCTTTTAAAAGTACAGTGAACTACAAAAAGATTAAATATGCAATTATAAAATATATTTATCCTAGGTTGTAAGAATATAAAATGTTTATGTTCATGTCACTAGTACATTACACATTACACATATTTAAGGATAACTTCTTTGCATTAATAATGTAAATGATACAACACTGTTTATTGCTTATGTCAGGCATGTAAATTTAAATCCAGACAGCCTTCAGTAGCTAAACCTCCATGGTTCAGCATTTGTTCAAGATCTGGTAGAACACCGTTTTAAAAAGTATATAAACAGTTGCAGCAAGTTTGTACCTGCTCATATTAAACAAAACCCATCAATTCTGTGGGGGGCAGCGGTTCATTTTTCTAAGTACCTGCAGTGGAAAGTCCTGAGATGTTGACATGAGATCAAGTTTACATCACTTCTCTATTGTCTGTAACAGTCTGTACCCATTCCAGGAATAAGGAGTTTATGCTTAAAGTCACACCCCTACTCATTACCTTCCAGCAAAATCTGTTGTAGCAGTCACACTTACTGTTCACTTACATGGAATGTTTTTGAAAATACATTTTCCAGCAAAAATAAGCACCAACTAAAA
Organism: Melospiza melodia melodia; assembly: GCF_035770615.1. Taxonomy (NCBI): domain Eukaryota; kingdom Metazoa; phylum Chordata; class Aves; order Passeriformes; family Passerellidae; genus Melospiza; species Melospiza melodia. The sequence goes on along the minus strand of NC_086194.1, from coordinate 120,810,625 downwards.
ACAGTGTACCAAACCCCATCTTAGTGAGAATAGGTTTCCAGTATAACCACCTTTTTCTTTTTCTTTCAGTCTCATTTAGCTTCTGCTTCATCTGCTGCAGCTTCTGTGCTGTTTGCGCTCTTCTGTCCTCCCGCAGTCGTTTTCGGACAGAACTTAAAAAGAAAAAAAGGTGACTCTTACACTGAAGAACAGGAAAAAAGGCTATTATAATATTAAAACGAACCTCTTGCCAACACTCCAAATAGTTAACCCAGCAGCAGCATACAGCAGCAGTATATAAAATCCAAACCAAGCAATCTTTTATTATGTTTTAACCACCTTGTAGAGAGTTTCAGATAGCGAAGCCCCACAAATAAGTAAATGACAGATGTAAAGATGTACACGGTACTTAATCTACAAGTTCCACAGAGAACAGAATTAGTTAAGTTATCTGAGCTGAGTCTTCCACCCCTGTCTGGGCCCCATTTGGTAGCTGAGATGTTTTGTGTGGAGGCTGCCTTTACATGCAGTGCCAGGTACCACGTGCAAGTGTCCCAGTATTTACAAGGGTGCCTCCACTGCAGAGTTCACAGCAGCCTCAATGATACAATGACTCCAACCCCTACTCACAGCTGCATGCAGGATTAATGGTACTCATCTCAGGATGCAAACCAGATCCTGATACAGGACACACCATAAACCAAGTTCTGTGTGCTACACTAGCTGCAAAACCTTGCAATTTATATCTCCAAAGTGCCCTCGAAATCTCTAAGACAGCATAACTGACAGAAAACCCAACTTCGATTGACTTCTAACACACAACCCCACAGCCTCACTCCTTCTTGTGAGGGGCTCCTTCAAACTACTACAGAATTGCTGTCATTCTCTCTCAAAACACTCATGAAGACACAGGAAGAAACTCATGGGGGCATTTATTTAGCTGTTTTTATAACAGCTGTTATATTAGCTGTTATTACAACAGCATTAACCGTTATTTTGCAATTCCAGCCTATCTATACTGAACTGCTGTGTCTCATCTCAGGCTGCAGCCCTTTGGGACACACCCTGCCTCCTTCTGGGCACCACATGGCTCAGCTTGGCACAGCCCTGACCCAGTTTCTGGATCTGTGGCTATGGATCAACATGTGGGAAGGCCCAAGTGACACCGTGCCTCCCAGCTGAGGCATCAATGCTCCTGAGGGAAAGGCAAATTCACCTGACACAGCTAAACCACAGGAACCTGCTCACAGCAGGCAGATTTAACATGAACAGAGGGTAATACACGGCTCCAAAGATACAATTTCGACCACAACACAGAAAGTGGTATGTGATAAAACCTTTGTGTTTCTGAGGAACCATGTAATTTTTGAAACATAGGTCAACATTGCATTTAAAAATCAGTACGAAATACTGGACAATTTCAGGACCTCATTCACACTTCACAGTGGAGTTCACTGACAATCTGTTAAGAAAATGCTTTCAAAGTGTGAGGTCTAGCTGCTCCAGTTAGAGACATTAACTTTTCTTCTCTCGACTTCTGAATAATAAAACCAAATCACAAGGAATCATTGAGGTGGTATTTTTAAAATCATTAAATAAGACAGTCAAATACCACCTGGTCTCCCTTGCTACTACAGAAAGATCTTGAATGTTTTTACAATAAGCAAAGCAGCCTAATAATTCAGCCTTTTGAGAGAGTGTATCTGCCTTTTAAAGTTTCATTATCTTGCCTACTTTTCAACGTTCCCATCTACGATATCTTGAACCTTAGTGGACAGGTCAGGGTTTATTTTCTCCATCTGATCATTGTTCTCCAGGCCTATGCTGTTCCCATTGTACTTCTCTGTGGTTATTTTCATTGGGCGTGGAGGAGACTGCTCAGAACTTGGTGCTTGGTCTTCCTTAGAGAGCTCCTTCCACCGTTCCTGAAAACAAGCAGAACACATTTCAAACATTCTCCTAATATTAAAGGGCTCCCTTGCCAAGATTTCTTCTAAAAGAACAGTCACAGAAGTAGATTAAAGGAACTACCAGATCAAGAAAAAAATTTGCTAGATGAAGAAATAAAGTTAGGTCAAGATGTGTCTTCTCCAACAACTATCAATGATCCTTTTTTCTATATTTCCAGGATGGTGCCACTGCATAGGCATGAGGCCTCTACCTTCAGGGTTGGTACTGTCCAAAGCAGCTCCACAACTAGGAAGCATTATGTCTTATAAAATCCTGCACTGTCCTGCACTTCCCATGTCCCTCTACTTGCTACAGGCCTGTGCTGTGCTCTTACCTTTTATGGCTTCAAAATACAGCAGGACCTTGTATACAAGAACTGCCTAAAAAGAGAGAACTGGGAAAATTTAACTCAGTTATCTATGCCAGAGTAATGGCCTACTATTTCACTTGGTGGCCCATTAGCCCAGAGATCTGCAGCGTCATAAAACAGTTATTCATCTTGTTTTGAGAAATAATCTGAAATGAGATGGAATAAAAAAGAAATTGGAAGTAAACCTGTTTTGCTAGATCTCTGTTCTAATGATAAATAGTCTGAAGAACTAATTGCTACAACAAAATTTCATGCAGAAAAGAAGGCTAGAAAGTGCACAGGAAGGAAAAGAATCAGCCCTAAAAAACAATCACTTTTCTCAGACAAATCAGCCAGTGCCTACAGAGACATAGAATACCTTGTAGGAAAAAAAATCAGTTACTTTTAGAAATCTACGATAAAGTAGATGAACTGAAAATTGAATCTTCTCAAACCGAGCAATAGACTCCTGTATATTGAATGATTTCAAGACTGCTGGCCTAAACTAAATATCAAAGTGATATAAAAAATCAGCTACTTATAAATGGACTGCTGGCAAAATGAGTTTTAACAATGAACTGAGTCCTCCATTAAAATCTAAAGCTGTGTTTGCACAGTTTCCTGCCTTCCAAAATCCAAGGAGACATCAGAGATGAACATTTGGCTAATGTTAAATAAGAGAGGCATTCAATAACTTCAGGCCCTCTCCATCACTAGCAGAGAGAAGTGAACACCTCTCACACACTGAAGAGTCAACCATTCCTCATGGAATAAAAATGACCTAGCTGACCTTGAAAGAGAAATGTGCTTTTTTGAGCACTGCCAATTGATTTTCTGCACATATTGCCAAGGCCTAAAGAGAGAAGCATCAGGACAAATGCCTTGCACTGCAGGAAATACTGATTTAAGGAAGATCATCTGAACAATCACAACAAGAAAAAGAGAACAAATGGGAAGCGTGCCTTCCTAGGCATTTTCTTACTATGAATAAATAACACACTTGAACATGACAAGCAGTATTCTGAGTTGACAATGCTCCCTTGTATCCAGAAGTAAGAAATCCTGTGATCTAGATGGGTAAGTATTGGAACCAGTGCTACTCTGGAGCATGGCTTTTAAAAAAAGCCAAGCAGAAAAATATTACTAGACACAATACCTCATTCCACCAGAAACAGCTTCCACAAAATGAAGAGACTAAACTGCTGTTACCATTAGAATGAATCATGAAGTCTTTTAGACATCTGGCACAGGTACCAGACCACCAGCACACTACCTAGGGGTTGATTAGCAATAGTGTAAAATTATTTCTTTATTTACACAGCAAGTCAAGAAACATTTGTTAAAGGGAAGAATCAGACCAGTACCAATACCACAAAGAAAGGAAATGTGTTTTAGCTTATCTGCCCTATTCATGATTTCAAGAAATCAACAAAATAAAAGAGCCCTAGCATATGAAAGCAGAATTAAATGTGTTTCAAAGCCTCTCCTCCCATTTCTCCCTCCCACTCAAGCCAGCCACTTAAGGCTGTAAGCCATTATGTCTGCAAGCTGCACTGATAAAACAGTGAGATTTGGTAATCTCTTTGCACCCAAAATCATTATACTTGGCTAGATTGTACTAACTCTAACACAAATTTTAAAGGCTATGAAGAAACAAGGCAACTTTACAAATAAATATTATCTGTAGCATCAGGCAACTTATCTGCTAGGAAAATAGCAAAGAAATTCTAAAACAGATCCTTGCTATCTTCAAAGTGACACTGGGCATTACCTTCCCTTTTTGGTAATGAAAATATCAATTGAACCATTTTTTTTCTTTACACGTTTGGACAGACAAATTATTTTCATATTATATCTAAGAGGGGATGTATACACAGGGTCAAAAGTTTAGTTTGATAGAAGGCACTGAACAGATATCCTTTGATACCTCCCAGGCATCTACTGAAAAAGGTTAATCATTTAGATCTCATTAAATCACATATTTTAAAATAATCTGGAGCTTATTTTTAACTACTGTTGCAATCTGCTGTTCAAATACATGGAGCTAAATATTTACCTGTATAGTTGAATCCCCCATTATAAATTTTGCTCCTTCTATTACAGCCATATATGAAAACCTTAGTTGATCAGGAGTCTGAATAAGTCCCATTCGATATTTTCTCATATCCAGTAATACCTTCTTAATATCTACAGAAAATGGGTCTTTTTTCTCCATCTGTAAAGCAAGTTACATTGAAAGTGTCAATGGTATATAAAAATAATTACAAGTAAAAATTAATCATTAAATTCAATCTAAAATCTAATTTGTCCATATTATGCTTCTATTAGTTATATGGGAGACTAACATCTCAAATTATTTCTAATTTGTTTTTGAAGGAAAAATGCAAACCATCTAATGAAAACTTACTATGAACAAATCAAGGATAGTGTATTAAACAAATAAATTGTACCCTAACATTGAGTCTAAAAACTAAGACATATAGATATGCTCAATTTTATTCAGGCTTGTATTTGGACTTTGAAATAGGACAAGAATCAGAGCTGTAAAGTAATATTTCCTACTGCTTCTGAATAGAACAGAATTCAGATTGACTGATTATGGCAGAAGTTTCTTTATATAAAGCAGAACCCCAAACCCAAGCAATGAACACGTTTGTCCCCACATTACATTCACAGGGTGTTTCTGAAGTACATTTCCATCAAAACATACCTCTATGCTTTTCAAAATGCATAAAACCAAAGAAAAATTGAAGTAAAAAAAAACCAACAACAAAAAAAGTAAGTTGAGAGGATCTAATCACACCAGAAAATGTGTCTCTTGCAATTCAATTGAAATTCTACTTCAGTTAAACCTGTCCTTACCACTATAACCGAGCACAAAGAGAAAACTCTGTGCCTGGACTTTCAAGTCCAATAAAATTTTTTATTTATTTAAAATATTTTTTAACATTCATGGTTCACTCATGTCATGAGGAATTATAGATGATGCAGTTCACTATAAGCAAACAATCTATACATCCCTGTGGCACTGAACTGGCTGCCAAGCCCCATTACCCAGAGGGCTGCACAGCAGGGGAAATTCAGAATTAGGAGCATGCCTGAGTTCTCATCCTAGTTCAGATAACAATAACAATTTTCTGTATGCTTAAAAAAGGCCCTGGAGAAAAAGACTTACAGATTTAATCATCTCAATATATATTCACAAGCTTTTTTCATATGGAAAAAACAACCAATCCTCAACCTTTTCTAAGCACATCTTACGTAAAAGGAAAAGAATGTTTACAATTTACTTTCCAGGAAGCTTTGAGAATATATAATTGTCCTGGGGTACTTCAAAAGGAATTTGTAAATTTCAAGAGCTGTGGTTTTGCCATCAAAATAGGTGAGGAAAAAAAAAAGCATTATGTCTTAATTTAAGATTCCACTGGAATGTCATTAACTTCAATGTTTTTATAGCCTTTTGACCAGAAAGCCCATATTGGGAAGGTTGGCAGGGTGTCAGGACAAGGGAAGGGGTGACAGAGAGAATGCAAACACTTACCAGAACAAGACAAGAATCTACTAATGAAAACGTGCCGGAACGTCCTATTCCCGCACTGCAGTGAACGACTGCAGGTCCGTGCTCGGGGCTCAGTGAACCAGATTCTCTGACTTTAAACAGGAAGTTCAGGAATGAAGCTGGGGATTCAGGAACTCCAAAGTCTGGCCACGTAGTATAATGAAAATGAGAGATCATCCTGGACTCACCACTCTAGAAGGGAAAACAAATAAACACTAGAACTAGGAAGGATTCCTCTTTGGCTCAGTTAGTGCACACTCTCCCAAGCTCAATCAACAGCTCTTGTCTATTTTAAACCTCCCATTAAGACAAACAACCCAGTAACTTGCTTCAAGCTGGATGACAACCAACAGTGCACGCTGAAGCGGTTTCATCTGAGTTGGTAATTTTCTCCATTGCAATTATTACCACACGTGGGTTATTTCATTTTTTCCTCCTCCTTCTTCTCAAACTTCCAATATTGTGTTTGGTTTGCTTTACTATTTACTCCCAAATGTCCTACTCCCAATAATGCAGTTCAATGTCTGACAGCAGTTACTAGACAGCTAGAATTAACATGACTGAAATAACCCATGTCAGCATTGTGCACACTCTGCACTCTTGCTTCAAGCAAGCTGTAATGCCAAGAGGTATTACATCTCCTTACACTAACCACATTACTGAGAGCAGCAGGAAGCGTTCCTTCCTGGAAAAGGCTATAAAACTCATACAGCAGGATGTCCAGCAGGACTTCTGCTGGACATTTTCTATCTTTTTTAAGTCAAAAAGGGGGATTCCAAAATCATACAGCTGCTTTAGAACCACTCTGTTAGAGCTCCTATCCTAATTCAACCATCTAACTGCAAGTGCTGAAATGAAAGCAAGACAGTATGTATATGAAGTTTGGATCACATTTTTATGGAACTCACTTCAGACCTGCTGTTAAGTGCTGCTCCTTGCCATGGTGATTCTGATTTTAGCTCAGGAATTTTATACATGTTCAGTTACTTTTTAAAATTTATTAATTCAGTTATTTCATTTTTAATTAATTCCTCTATAATTTATTATTTCAGTTATTTAATTGTTCACATACACTGACATCTACATAAACCTTGGCAAAGTTTGAACACAAAAGGATTTAAAATCAATGTATTCCAGAAAAGGTATTCTTCTTCTTCAGCAACAGTAAAATATAGCCATGAAATAAAATAAATTCTACTGTTCTTCATGTGCTCAGTCTGTTTCTACTTCCTGTGAGAGACAATTTATGAAATTCCTTTGTGAAACTAAAATAATTCACTTCATGGTTTCTGCAGTAACAAAAATAAGTCTCCCAACTTGTCTTTTGCCTTCAATGCCCAATACTCCAAGACTGCAAATACTTTCACAGAAAACAGTGGATATTACCACAAGTCCAGTCACTCTCAGATGCACAGCTATCTTCCAGAAATATTTTGTCTTTTGGCTAGGTGCTCAACAAGGACAATAAAGTGTGATCTACAATACTGGGAAAACAAGTTTATGTTAAGATTTCATAGGGGAAAAAAGGAGTATCAGGCCCAAAATTGTATAAATATACTGGGACTTCCCCTTGTCTGGAGCAAAGCATTAAAGAGTTTGCATTTGCTCTCCTACTGCTCTTCTGTACCTAGTTTTTCAAGTAGTAAGTTAACTCACAAATGAACTGAATGACCTGTTTGTTTAAAAATTATGAAGCAGGCACATTTTTCGTAAGAAATCTGTAAGTAACACTTAAGCAATTTCCTCAATTTCTAAGAAAAACAATTCATCACTTTAAAAACAAAACTAAGAAAAAAACTAGAGAGGTGAGCTAAATGCACATGCTAAGTAAAGGCTGAAGTTGTTTCTAGATGGTCTCTGTAGGTAGCAATTGATATTCCATACTTCAACATTCTGAAAGCATCCCTTACACCTCAAGAAGGTAAAAATGCCTTTTTCTGTCACCTCAAGAAAGGTGACCTGTGGGGTTTGTTTGTGTGGGCTTTTGTTTGGTTACGGGGGTTCTTTTGTGTGGGTTTTTTACCCCAAACAAGCACTGGCATCTTCTTCCTGAAGAAAAAGAACAAAGTATGGTTAAGTGTCACCCTACTTATATACTAATCTGAAATACTTCTTTCTGAAAGAGAGATGAAACAGTGCTGTTGTACATGTCACTCTGCTGTAACCCACAGAACTACATTTTTCCTTCCTTTCTTGTATGGAGGCTTTATCCATCCCATGATTTTCCATCCCTTCACCTCATTCTAGAAATACCTAGTCTCTTCATCACTCTACAAGAGCCCCACTGCGAGGCACTGGAACCAGCTGGTCATCTTTGAATTCGCAGTCTCTAATCCTACAGGCAAATCCCATTTGAGTATTTCAAACCTCCCACACTGCTCTTAAACAGAATGGCTCTTTCAAGTGGTGCTTGGCAGCCAAGCTGTACAGCTGAAACACTGCCTTTGTGAGGCTCTGTACCACCCTTTCTCAAACAACTCCCAGTCACTGAGCCACACAGCACTTCCATGAAGTGACGTGGGACTGTTACGAGAAGAGGTCTGGCTTTTTGATTCACAACTCTTGATGGACAAAAAGTCAAATTTAAATAACAACTAATTTAATTTGAAGTGTTACCAGGAAACTAGCTAATCTTTTCAAATAAAAACCCCTGGACTTCTAAGACTCAGGCAGTGCTGTAAAATTTTGTATGTAATACACAAGGGATAGAACATAGAAATATTATATATTTCTGCATGGTAACTGAAAACCAGCTAGTTCTATGGTAACCACAATGCAATTTTCCAAGATTTATTCCCTAAAACCAGCTACCAAAACCAAAAAAATCCTTGAATGACCATGGGACAAAACTATTTTGGTTAAATTACTCAAACTGTGGAAGTTTTATGAACTACTGGGATAAGCTTTCCATAAATAATCAAGATAGCTAAACCTGATGAACTTGCAAAGACAGACACCACACTGCACAGCTCTGCACTGACTACTGGAAACATCAACAGTATAATCAAAAGATGATCCAAGGACAAGCTCCAAGTTACAGAGATCCATCCACATGAGGACTTGAACAGAACAGGAATATAGTTTAACTTCCAGCAAAACAAGCCTTGCCATAACCTTTTTACAGTGACTATCCAATCACTCCAAACAAAAAGGAGCAAAAATCTTCAGAGTAACTTCAGGTAGTTCAGTCACGTGAGAGTTTGAACATGAATAAAGCACTACCAAAATGCTCAAAGGTTAAGTTGGTGCCTTCAGGGTCAAGTAAAAATTAAAAAGGGAATAACAATACAATGCTGGTCTGTTAAGTTTCACACACTGCTAATAAAAGCCATAATCAAAGTGCTACTGACAGGGTCAAATACATGGAGACATAAAACACCTACAACCCTACAGTGGTTCCATATTTAATGAACTTGCCTTAAGTTCATTAACAACTAATTTGATCATATAAAAATGAAAAGGCATCCTCTAATGGCAATATTCTACAAACTGAAATTCAAAATCAAAAATCAACTTCTACCAGAGTCTCCTCTACTTGCTCATTCAAGATGGCCAAAATGTTTTCCAAAATTTAAATAAAAATAGCCTTGAGGACAAAGGGGCCAAATAATTATCAGAAACATTCTGGTTCATCCACAGGATCAGCTAAGCAGCCTTGCATTACCTTAATCTGACAGTCACAGCCACACAGAAGCTTGGTACTAAGTTGAGAATCCATTTTACTAATGGGTTTTTCCAAATATTTGCTATTTGTGGAAGACCCAAGATTCCACTAGAGATTTATTAACGGTCCTCACTCTAAAGTATCACACCACCAGTGTCACATCAAATTTAGTTCATTTGTCCTAGTCCTTTCTCCACCAACCAGTATTTTTTTCGCAAACCTTTCCTTCTACTGTTGTATTCTTACTTCCAGAAACCCAGGCTGAGATGCATTCAGAAAGTTGGCTTCTGCAATATCAAATTCCACTGCTCCGTTTCCTTATCCAAGCAATCCCTGTCTTCCCTGAAGATCTGATATTCATTTGCCCTCGCATAGTTTGTCTGAATTAGTCTGTACCTGAAATTACTGAAAACAAAGGTTTCTTTCTCTGAAGACCAATACAAAGAGTTGTGCCATTAAGGAATAAAAAAGCTAAAAGCAACAATAAAGAATAATACAAAAATACATATTCAACACAAGGTGGAGTCTTTCCCAAGTTAGATGTCAGCATCTAACAACTCTCCTGCAGCATTTTGCAAAGGTTATTTTATAGATTTAACAGGCTCTCATACACCTTGCTATGACTTCTCCAGTAAGCTGGGAGACTTTGCTTCAAACCACAGCCATTCAACAGCTTCACTCATAAATTATTATAAAATTTTAACATGAGCACATTACCTTTCTTCTCCTTTATTTTCCAAGGGGCACTGGTTGGTGGAAGCCTTCACAGTAAGTCTCTATTAAGGGACAACTCTGACAACTGAACTATTCCAGTAGAAAGCAGTACTCAACTTTCAGAAAAGCTGACAACTGATACCACAAAACCCATGGAAGATACAAAATGAACCGTGGTGGAAAAGCAGCTTCAATACCTGCATTCTAAAATGCAGATTCGGTCAGGCAAAAAAATAAGCAAATTCAAAAATGATCACCAGCAAAACAAAGAACATTAGGCATCTTTTGGAAAGATACCAATAAACACCATTTTCTCTCCATTTTCTCTGTGCTAGCCCTAAGAACAAAATTTTCCTAGAACAGATGTAAAAGAAAAAAAAAAATCAAACCAACAAATACCTGGATACAATCCTGAGAAAGAACAGCCCCAAATCCCACTTGTATTTCTAAGTAATCTTTAACACAAGCAACAAAACCAACCAACGAACTACTCAGAGGTTGTTTCATTGGTAACAACATAAACACTTGACTCTTCATATACCCATATTTTGTTTATCTCTTAAAGAGATTTGCTGCAGTAAGACAAATTTAATTGAGCTCAGAATGCTTGCATTATAAAGACAACCTTGGTTCTCTCTGTTTTCAAGGAAATGCTAAATTTTAAGTATTCTGGGCATTCGGAGTATATTTTGTTCATGAGTCATCCTATATTCCAGGCATTGAGTGGCTAAATGTCTTACACTGTCTCCACCAAAGGCCCCTGCAGAATAACTTACATAAACACAGTTAAGCTCACATTTCAAGTTACTGTGAATAGCCAGTTCCCACAAGTTTTATGGTATAATTATCAAATTCTTACAAAAGGCTGCACATAACATTGACAGTTTTAGACTAGAAACTATGCAGCTTTTTTTGCTTGAGTAACCAAGTATGTTCTGCTTCTCGTACAAAAATTATGTGTTGGAGTTAATGTTCATGGAGCCTTACCAGAGTGTTAGAGATATAAAATAAAAATTCATTACAGAAAGATTGGTATTTGTGAAACTGATTTATATGACTGTCCTGGGTTTGCCATCTTCAACCAGGACAATGACACACAAGAAACTCTCTACAGTGCTGACAGGTCTGCACTGCTGGTCCAAAACAAACCCAGAAATTTAAGTGCTCAATATCTCCAACCCAAAAGTCTACTAAAGTATACACTGTGCTGTTCCCTGAGGCATTTCTGCATTTTCCAGTTAATGTTATGTTCAAACATAAACATGTAAAGAAAACTGCATCCTTTGAAAATAGGAAGTTTAAAAGTAAGAGCCAACATCAGCTGAACAATTCCACAAAGAAGCCTTTCTGGTAGTTAGGAAAACTTGCCTCAGCTTTCCAAAAGGCAGAATTGTTCTTTTTCAGGCACTAGCTACCCAGCATTACTCATCTTTCTTTTGCCTTTGCTGTCTATAAACAAACCACTAAAGAGAAATTATTCAGGTCAGCAGGACAATATTTCATAAAGCTCTTCTAACATGGAGAAGACCAAGCAATAACATGCCAAGTTTTATCATGTTGCTCTCATGAGGGAGGTTATGAATTAATGAATATTATCTCAGAATACCATCAATAGTTACTATAAATTCAAACATATCAATGGTTGTATAAAACAACATGCAGAACACCTTCAAGCTTTGTTTTCCCAAGTTCTCTGACAAAGATGACCTTGAAAACTTGCCATACTAGCACTTTCAATTAAAATAAGGCAAGATTGATAGGAAGAGATAATATTTTACAAGACATAGCTGGAACAAACAGATGAGCTCTTCAGTCCTGTCTTCCAATCTGAAACAGAAGCTCCAACCCAAGCTCAGGCCAGAAACAATTATTTTAAGCTTAGCTTGGTTAAATTGTCAATGTGCTTAATTTTTTAAGAGAAAAGGATGATTGGTTCTGTGGAGCAAAAGGGGAGGTGGAGCAAGAGAAGATAAAGTTACCTACCTACAGGTGGAAATCACTCCTCTCCCAAAAAACTTAAGACAGCTGGACTAAATTACATAGAAATCTCAAGTTCCAGTACAAAATCAGTAATTACTCAGTCAGGTATCTGATATTCAAAGGAAATCAGAATTTTCTACTCTTGTGTTCCTCCCTTAAGTTAATTCTTACAGCTCCCTTTAGAAACACCACTACCATCACTTAGAATTCAGCATGTTAAGGTACCAAATGGAAAATACAAGTACACAAATGCCAAAGATGTTATCTCTCCTAATGTATAGGCTGAGGTCTAAATCACCTGCTTATTTCCACACAAACATCTTCAACATTCTCAGAAGCAAAGTGCATTAAAATTTCCAGTGTAAAAGCTCACTCAAACCTGAAGTGACATCATGCTAAGTTGTTCTCATGACACACTTAAGCCCACAAATAGGAGCTGTACAGACTGAGCAATGCTTACATTGATATTTTCTAATTGCAGTAGATGCACTGTGTAATAGGATTTGACATCTTCAGACACCAGTCTCACACGGAATCCTGTTTCATTGAATGTCATAACGTCATCTTTTTTTGTTGGCCAGTATTGTGCACACTTCACCTAATGGATTTTTTTTAAGAGAAAGAAAAAGGGAAGAGAAAAAAAGAAAAATCTTGTTAAATATCCTAGTGTCTTAGGCTTTGCATGTGCAAATTCTGAGTCCACACTGTTCAATACAGAAGACTCAAATACCTGCTCCCACTTTGAGGAATTCCTGAAGTCCACAATGTTTACAGCTAAGTTACTACAACTGTTTCAGTGGCTATTATGCATTCCAGTTTTATGTGTTTATGCTTTCTTCTATCACATGGCTAACAAGCTTTGAGATACATCTTAAGCCTTCCCCCTCCCCCCTCCAGTTCTCCACAGGGAACTGAGATCTCTGCTCAGCTATTTCAGCACTTCTCCCCTTTGTTTCTGACTTCCACACCTGCACATTGCACATTTACAGAACTCATCTATCACACCTAGTTCTACCCAGGCCTGCTGAATACTGGAAGGTTCTAGTCAAACAAAAGAATGAACAAACCAATGCAAAACTATTCTTTGTCTTGTATTCCTCTTGCTCTGCACTCAAACTTTCTCTAGGAAATTTTTTGCACAAGAAAATAGGTGACTTTTTAACAGACCAGTCAATTTTTTTTCACAAATCTGCAATGAATAAAAAACATTAACCTCAAATGACATGCATTTATAACAAAAATCTGCAATGCTTTTAGGCACCATAGCAGAAAAACTACATCACAGCAGCAGATTTGTGTATTCTGCACATCTGTCAATGGTTCTAAAGAATCAAAAATAACTAACTTAATAGATCAATTCAACAGCTCTTGGGCAGCAGTCTGCCTTCATTGTTACAGCTAACAGCTCTATATAACAGATGTGCTACTCCATGACATTTAGAAGAATCAATCTAAAGATACTTTTTTTCGCACCTTCCATTTTGTCCTGGGAACATCTTGCACTGCCTCTACTCCTCATCAGTTCTATTTGTACATCCTTTCTCAGAATGCTATTTTCACCTTTCTGGATGTATGTTTGTTAGATGCTATTTTCACCAAACTGCAGGTCTTAGCTCCCACACATCCCTGTCATATTAAATACACATTATACTGCACACAAGTGAGGACATTTATTAGTTCTTCTAATGTAACAATCAAACATTGATCAACTGTATTAAAATTGTGTGGCTTATTTTACAACTTTATGCCCAATGTCACTTACCGATTCTTTTTCAACAATCCTGTTCAACATGACAACGGCTTTGGTTTGCTGTTGCCATACCATTAGCCAAAAATGACAACATGTGTTAGGTAGTGGACCCTGTGTAGTAAAAAATACAAAAATAGGCATGAGAATGTATAGGCAAAGCAGTGTTTGAGCATAGTTCACTGTGGGAAACAGGAAAGAGTCTTCCCCTTAAGTTTAAACAAATTATTAATAGAATTATAGAAATGGCAGGCAACAAAGTAGCCACAGATCATTCCAGAACTTAAAAAAGGCTGGAGGTTTTTTAAGGAAAAAAATACCAAACAAAACCAAACAACAAAACAGGAAGAACTCAGGGAATGGTTATTTATTTTGGTTTAAGCATCGCTACTACTGTGCTGTTAAAAGAAAAGCTACTGCAGGCATGCTCAGAGGGTGCAAGATGGCTTAAGGGGTCAAAGTATTGTTGCAACATATTTACAAAAGAACTGAAGAAAAGTGCAAGAAGTATTTGAGAAGCTTCATATGCAGTAAATTACTCATACTTCAAGATCCCCTTTAGCTTTTCTTATAAAATAATCTGTTAACAACTATATCACACAGATACTGTACTTCATGTAATAATGAGATACTTTTAATTCACGGAGAGATGAAACAATCCAAATATGAATTACGACTGTACAAATCCCCCTCCCTAGATTCTCAATCCCTGTAATAACCCAGCAATTGTACTGCTTACCTGTGTTAAAATATAATATCTTTGGGCTTCCTCTATGACCACTAGGCTGGCATTGATATAATCATTCTCGGTGTTCTGGAGTTTTACGCGACTGTGATCATCTAAAATTCAAAGAAAATTAAGAATTAATGATGCATCCATCTCGATGAATACTCTCTAACAGGCAAGTTTAGGTTTAGGTCTAGTCTACAAGCAACTAGAACTAAATTTTGCTGTAAGACCCAAACAGCAAACTACAAATAAGAAAAACTAATTTCTCACATAACTTTGATAACTGTCCCATTCTCCCACTGGCATTTCATCAGAGTAATTTCAGGCAGATACTAATAGAAGCTGCTCAGAAAACTGGAATACCTATTTTTCTTTAAAAAAACCCAAGCAAACAAATTAACACTCCCACACAAGCCTAAAGGTCCTCACAGTCATCCCTCAACAGTTACACTTCCTTAATACAACAGCACCACAACTCACACCAGACAACTGTCCTATCACACCAGATCACTCCACAGCACTATTTCCTAAGTTCATTATTTCCTAAATTCTGAGACTTTTGGTGAACTGAAGTTTCAAAGGTTGGTGTAGAATCATAAAGCTAAGCTCACACAGCTAAAATAAAACCAGGAAAATCTACTTGCAGTAATTCAAGCCAGGCTTGAATTTGATTAATTTCATTTTTCCTGTAAGCTATTGTCTAATATTATACAACACAAAAATACTAAAAAGGCACATGCAAAACCAAAAATAGTCAACAAATCATCCAATTAAATGAAGCCTAATCTAACAACATGGTTTCATCTCAAAATTACACAAGCAAGACTGATGATTCCCTTTTTTATGGCAGAGACAAGCAAAGGACTCTGTTTAAAATTCTACTATTAAAATGAGAAAGATTATCATACTGTCAAACTGAAAAATTGCATAATAAAAAATCATTGTGGCTGTTTCTAGAACCTTTTAGTATGTAATTTATGAACCTCTAGGAGGTTTATGAACATCTAGAAGATATTTAGGTAATCAGACTTGCTGGCAGTAAGTAATCCTCCAGCCATTTATCAGTCACTGTATAATAAACAGTAATTTCAATTTAAAATTTGTACACAACTACATGCCAGAAAACAAGATTCAACTGACTGTAAACCTCCTGAAGCTCAACATCTAGCAGAATAAGAAGAGTAAATGAAAAATAGCAAACTAAAATTACTGTAAGAAACTTCAACATATCTCAGGAAGAGATGGAATAGATTCCATAAGGAAACTGACAGCAAAGTGAATTATGATGCAATACCAGTTTTTAAAACTGAATTCACCTAGTCTGACCCACAAAACTCAAGTAGGGCCCAGACTGCTGTTAAAGTGCCAGCACACCCATCCTTGCACCAAAAGGCTCACACTTCCTTTAGACAAACACTTTGGGAAACACACAAAGACATTAGCAACTACCAAGTATCAAATTCAGCGCAACCACAACAGATGAACTCACAGGCAGCCTGTGCAGCACCAGGCTTATATAAACCTGGATAGGCAAAAAGCTGATGGCAATCAAAAACCAGTTAAAGAATTAGATAGACTCTTGTTCTACAGACTGCTTGTGTGATTTAATATGAATACTTTGCATGTGTTTGGAAACCTGGAAATGCATGTGTTTGGAAACCTGGAAAAAGTACATTTACTAGGTTTTGATCCACCTTTACATTCTCCCTCTGCTATTGGCAACCACCAAAGATGATCTTGTTGGATTTGAGTAAAGAAGTCAACAGTAAAGTAGAATTGGTTTGCTGCTGCTGAAGCACTCAAATTTGGGGTTATTGCCCCACCTCCCTTAGCTCCTAGCTTTTATATGGAGTCACATACGAACGTGCAGAGAACAGAAAAATGCTGAAAATTATTTTTGATATAAAAGCTTGAGAAATATACTGGGTTAGTCTGTTTTCATTAGCATTCCAGCTGTAAGGCAAGACCATCTTAACTTTCAGGAGTCTTAAAAGAATTATGATACCCCTGTATGAAGAAAAAAAATATTATCAAAGCCAAGACACAGCAAAATTAAGACACATATGCATTTTAAAGTAAAATATATCTCTCTGTATTATTTTGCCAGGATAGGAAAGCATTACTTTTTCCTTTCATGTATCACTTGATCTGAAATGTTTCTACTGGAAAGAAACCAAGACCTCTGTAAATATTACATGTCATTTGCCAACAGGAAAAACTTAAGATCTTGTTATAGTAAATCACACATACCGGTACCAGTGTTCTCGGAAAGGTGACGCAAGCAAGCACAGTTAACAGTTTAATCACCCGGCGGCAGCTGCTGCACTGCTGCCAGGGACAAATAACTGCAGCCCCCAAGGAGGCTTCCTACTGTAATCCTTACATTCTCAGATTCATTTTTTCCCTTCTTAAACATTTTGCTTTGTAAACATAACAAATAAAGCTCTGCAAGTTGGTTTTTTTTTTAAGTCCCTTTAATAAGAAATTCTATGCACAGCCAGCCTCTCT
Source organism: Melospiza melodia melodia (assembly GCF_035770615.1). Lineage (NCBI taxonomy): Eukaryota > Metazoa > Chordata > Aves > Passeriformes > Passerellidae > Melospiza > Melospiza melodia. The sequence goes on along the minus strand of NC_086194.1, from coordinate 120,793,445 downwards.
CTCCCCCCCCAACTAAAACAGAAGAGATCCTGCAAGTACTCTGGCAGACAGTCCAAAGGACAAAAAAAAAATAAAAAAACAAAACCAAAAAAAACATTAGAATATATTGATTTCTCTTCTTTCAAGGGATGAGGTTCTTAAAGGACACAATGACCTAGAAACCTCATTCAAACCCTGGCTTGCTCTTCTGAATTAACTGAAGCAAGCCAGCTTTTGACAGTGAGTTAGCTGTAATGTATTTCCCGTATGTATATAATTTCCAGTTACCAAGTACTTAGATTTATATGAATGATAAACCTATCTTTAAGATAAGATTTAGCTTATGTGTTGCCATGCCCACAGCAGCTAAAACACAGTACTGCTTTTCTGAAGTGCTAATTCCCCTATTTTGACAAACTACACAGCCTGAAAAGGAAGTGGAAACCTTAAAAATTATTCTCATTCTGGCTCCTGCACTGAGAAAAAACACTCCCAGAATGACCCTATCTGAGTAAGCAAATTCTGATTACCCATTTCCAGTGGAACTCCATCCCACTGACAATACTTCCCAAAACTTCACCATGTTCATCCATCTGCTCACCTCTTGCTTAACAGAAAATGACAAATTCAGTTAAAATCAAGATAAAAAATGTTTGGCATTTTACATCACACAGTTCTTGCAGTTGGTTAATGAAAGGCTTTCATTATAAAACAAGTGTGTTTCTAGAACACCGTATAGCTTCAAAATTATTTTTTATCCAAGAGACATCTCTGGTTCCCCAAATATAGAGCTATTAACAATAGAGGAAGGAGAAATGCTACTTAGTGGATTAAAGAAAGTCATAAATAAAACATGCAGCCGCAAGCCATCCCAGTGACCCTGCCTAACCTTTCCCGCCTACCAACAAATCCCTTCCATTTCACTAATCTAAATCTAGCCTATCTGAGCTGCTAAATTATTAAAATTGCAATACTCTGTCACTAGACTTACAGTCTCAAGTTTCAGAGGCAGCCTAAGGCAAAGGAAAGGCAAAATGACTTTTCCTCACCACCCTGTCACTGGTTGTACACAATGAATGCCATCACTCATGGCCTAGCTCACCACTGAAATGTATTCACACCAAAATATACATGTCACTACTGCATAGCATCCATACAATTCCAAGCAGGATTATGGGAAAAAATCTTAGGGCACAATAAAGTTTACATCAGCATGTGCTATAAAATTCCCGTCTTCCCCAACCCCAAAGGAAGAAGTATCTCCAAACTCAACAGCAAGTTGAGTTTATTTTACAATGTTACACGTGGTAAGATGTTTTAGAGAATCACTAGATAACATCATAAAAATCACTAATGTCAGCTTCTAATGGGGGCAAGAAATGTAGCAGGCTGATTCTGGGCTGAACATCTCCCTGTTCTCAGCACATACACTGGAAGCACAGGACAGAAAGGGAACAAACATTCCTGCAATGATAATTAATCAGCACCATGTGTAAAAACCATTCAAATCAGCTCCAACTCTGTTCCCTGTAAAGCACAATTGTCTTCATGTTCCTCTCCTGTACTCTATAAGCCTATGGATGAAAGATCTGACACAAAATCTACTTAAGGCCACAGGAAGAAAACGTGAGAGATCACTACCTTGCAAGATCTTCTAAAAGCAACATGATCTATCACAGCAAAAATGCTCAGATGACCCAAGTTCTTGAGCAACACACCATATTACAAAGGAAGGCTAAAGAGAAAATTGTGTAAACCCTCATCTACCCTCCAAAAGCAAAAGGAAAAAAAAATCCTTCCAATTTTGCTGAGGGGATTTCCTTCTTGCCTGTAAATCTGGGACCTCAGTTCTAAAGGTCTTTACAGCCGACCTGAGATACTACACCCCACTAATAAGAACTAAGGTTAAGATTTAGAAAGAAAGTTAATTACAGAAATCTTTGGAGTTTCATTAAAATTATTAATAAAGAATAACAACCCCACAAGTTACTTTCCTCTGTTAACAACCTTTTCTGAGAAATGGCTTCATCTGTCCGGAAATGACTGGCTGTCAAACCAAACCTATTTCAGATTAACTTCCTGTTTCAGTACTATGAAGCCAAAATACTCCTCTGCCTATTCTAGACTAATACCAAACTATTAGACTGCAATTTTTTTTTTCATCTAGGCAGTAATTCTTGAGGGCTTTTACCAAACCAAACTTACACATGCTACAGATCTTTAGCCAATGAAAACGGACACTAACAAAAATACTTATGAAACAGGAAACACTGTGAAATTCAACCGTAATGGGCAGAGATGCTTAACCTTTCCCAGCAAACAAATCAACTTTTATCTACAAATGTATGGAACAGACACAACTTTGTTTCAGTGTACTTGTCCCAGGTATCACAGTTGAAATGGGGCAAACCAACGCAAAATATTTTTTCCTGGACTCGTCATTGACATATTTCCCGTAAAACTGAACAACCTTTGCACTTCCTCTTGCAGACACACCACCTCAGATTGTAGACAGGCCTGGCAGCTACCATGGTTAACAAACCATTTTCTCGTTGCTTTTGGAGAAATAAAACTCTTTCTTTAAAGTACATCTTCCAGTATGATTAAGTAGCTAGATCTTAAAAGTCCAACAGCTGGTTCTGAAGGCATTTGACTATTTGAGAATATCAGTACCATCCGTTTTTCATCTAAACACTGTTAAAAAGCAGCGAAATTTGCAAACTGAAGGACTGAAATGTCAAGATTGTGTGAGACGGAGTTGTCTCACATTTCTGCAACACCAAGTCCTTGCATGCATGCACCACAATTAGATGTGTTCACCACAGTGACCAAACTATGCAGCTTTTATCCCAGCTGCTTTGAAATTTAGGCACTGCTACCTTGAAATCTTATTTATCATATACTGCCCTTCCAGGCCTCTTTCTGCTCCTGACTCTCATCGTTCTTACTGAAGCAACTGAGTCATATTTAAAAATACAGAAGTAAAATTCAGGAAGAATTAGCTCGTTCAAACAGTGTTTTGTTCTGTTCTCCTGATACAACTTTGTTCCTAGTGCCCAGTTCTGCAAGCTATCTAGGTGGACCAATTCAAACCATCCTTCTTTTATAAATGCTAGAAACTGACTCATTCTCCAGAAAATTCATGATCTTATTCAGTTCATTCATCATGCAATAATCTATGTCAGAGTGTAACAGAAAAGCTCTAGCCTTTTCCTAAGCCAAACCACTACTTCAATTTTAGATTTTATCTGTCTCTGCTTTTGCACTGGCTCCAGGAATTAATGCAATCATTCATATTTTTTTCTACTGGCTAAACATGCATTTCAGAAGCAGATTTTGCCATGACTAAAGCAAAGGCGTTTCATGCTCCCCACTACTGTAAAAGGCATGCCATGATTAAGGAAAATATTGAGCTCCACATAGCTACAGGAGATGAATACAAGTCACATCCATAAGGTATTACTGGAGGCATTATTGGATACTACTTAAACAATATCATGCATTTTTACTTCTTTTAGAAACACTATTTTTAAAAAGAAAAAAGCGCAAACAGTTTGAAAGTAAATCTTCACTCTCTTTACATGAATTACATTCATGAATGGGAGAAACAGTAGATAAATGCACAGACACAGCATCTGACATGGAAATCGTATAGGATATTAGACCCAGGACTAGAACCTAGGACTTCTGGACTCAAATCTTACTTCCAGCCTTCTAATCTTACAATGCCCATTGCAACTTAGGCATGAAACAGAAATTTAATGAAATCTCTCTTTCAGAGATGGTAAGATGCTAATGCTGCGCTGCAACAGGACAGCAAAGCCGGGACACCCAAGCGCCTCTGCACAGACCAACTCGTGTGCACCAGAGGCCAGGCTCCATTTCTGAGCCTGGTGACAGTCAGTCAGACTTGGCTCATCTGGGGATCTTCCTCAGCACGGGACACTCCTCCAATGGGATGCCGTGCAGACACAGCCAGGAGGCCATGCACTGAATTCTGAAGCTGAGTTCCGTCAGGATGTGTGGAAAATGGATTTATAGAAAATTTCAGGGAGGAGGGGGTCAGCACCACGCCAGACTGGACCCATTTGGTACAAATTCACTGTGCCAGGGGAGCATCCTGGCAGCAGCCTAAGGAGCAGCGCTGCATCTCACCAGCGTGACTCAATCCAGGACCCTTTCTGTGCCATTTTGAGAAGTGCTGTGCACATGCTGTCACCACAACTTTCAACTGGAAACAAGGAGCTCAGCACTTCTCCAAATCTTACAATAGGTATTCAGATCAGGCTCTCAAGCAAAAAGCCCCAATATACCAGCAACCCTCCAAAAACTCTAGATTCAGTAATAAAGTGGTTTTTAGGACCCTTCAGTATTCTGGGAAACTTCACAAGGAACACATAAACATGTTATCTGTCCCAACTTTAATATACTACAAAAAAATGTAAGCTGTATAATTTTTTCCACTATCTGTAGCTCACATACCTTTTTGCAATAATTTTGGCTTACAATTTCTGAAGTAAAATGCTGATGAAAAGAAGCCCACAGCATCAACGTAGCAGAGAAGCTGGTCTAGAAAAATTTTTTTTCACATGAGACATAAGATCCTTATGTCAAAAAGACCAATTTATGGCAGTTAGTAGAAGGACAAGGCACTCCACACCTTATTTACTACACGGGCAAAACCAACAAAACTTCAAGCATTCTTTAAAGCAACAGTAAAAATTGAGTGGCATTTATCCACACCACCTTAAAAATGCATAGAATCACTCAGTCCAAAAAGAAAACATTTCTTTTAGTCAAGGTGTACTAACTTAACCTCTATACTCATTTTTACAACAGATAAAGCACTATTAAACAAATAATTTCCCTATGAGAAAAATACCTCTAAAACATTACTCTGCAGCTCACAAAAATTTACCTATACACTAATACCTGTGATTTGCAACCATCTCTCATTCACCATTCAGCACAATGAGTTTAACATGCAGACTCTTCTCCGTCCTGTTATACACATTTGTATTTGTGTTACCAAAAATCCCACATTTATCACAGAACACATGCCTACAGAAATAAACAAAATGCAAAATTTACAATGACCATGATTTATCACCTCCAGTGTCGACAGGGTAAGAGAAGGCCTAGTGAAATGACTGCAGAAAAGGTACTCACAGGGACTAACATCTCTGTATCTGTTTCGATTTCTGTTTTCTGGATATTTTGCAACTCTGTGAGGGTAGTCACTGGATTTGTGTCGGATTTCCTTAAAAAGACAAAATAAATAATTTACTTATAGCCAGCAACATGATTAACATTCTACACATACTATTAATTAAGCAACATTAGTAATAACTAACATTTTTTAAGCCAAGTTTTTCTGCCCGTAGTGTCATTTTCACCCAGAAGATGCATTTCATTCATGGCCAAACTGCTACTATTTACATCTCCCTACATTTGGCTAAAACTACCAAATGTAAGCACCATCTGACAAGCAACTGATGCATCAGGATCCAAAGGCAAGAAAAAAAACCCTAATCCCAAAATCTTATTAAGCTCACAGTTTACCTCAGAGCTGCACATTTCCTCCCAAAGCAGTAAGGGACTCAGATGCAACAGCAGTATTCTGCTGGCTCCTTTAAAGCGACCGGCAGCATAAACCCCCACAAACATAAGTGAACCAGTTAATGATTTTATGGCTGCTATTAAGGGCCACAGGATTATTCTTGGTGGTTTGATGGCTCATCCCATACAGCTGTAGTTAAATGTGAACCAATATGGAAAATTCTGGAGCCCCAAATATCAATGTGAATCAAAGCCTGTTCTCCCCATGCATTAACACAAACCTTCTAATGATCTTTGAGATACTCAGACTCACACACTATTTTAAGGACCCTACTGTTCACACGTTCTGAATGTTCTGCTTTATTGATTTCTTCCCTGAGTGCACCTTTTCTACAATCTCACTAAGGCATACAGAATTACCTTATGTAGAAAACTGAAAATGGCCATCAAAGTACCCTGCTCTGTATTTGTATCGCTGTACTGATGCCATCTCAGCAGAAATGTTGCTTAGTACAGAATTAACAATATTTTACTTTGAATTCTCCTTCTGTTTTTAGATTATGTTGCCACATTTGATCATTATGTCCCAAAGGGCATTTAAATTTATTACAACTGAGCATTATTTGGTCTTCTCAATGTTCCCACTATCTCTGTCTTCAAACTTCCTAAATGGTCTAGTCTATTCCCAGACAATGAACACAGCCAGAAAGGGCATCAGCAGAAATAGAACGTACAAAAGAAAGCTCTAATTTTTAGCACTGCTTGCATGACCTTTCTGTAAAATGTACTGCCAATCTGCAAAGAACATAAATCACAATGTGGAGCAGCAACTTCAAAGCAGCAATACTCCACATATTTGTATAAAAACCTCTTGATCTATTAGGTTTTCCATTTTGATACAGCACACTGGAACGTCTCTTGTTTACACGGCTGACAAGCTTAGGGAACTTGCTCATGGAACGAATGGATCTGGCAGGCATGCACACCCGAGTTTCCACGAAAGGTAAATTTTGTATTACTCAGTAACAGGATGCAACATATTTTGTTTCTTAAAGCACCTGCACCATCAGTGCACAGGAACAGACCCATGCTTTGGTAAAGAAGTATTGAAATAGCTAGAAATACTTCTAGCTATTTTGTTATGGTGTGGGAGGGTAGGCTTGCTAAAAAGAATTAAATTTAAAGAAATTTAATTACTAATTCGGAAATCAATTTTCCCACATAATATCCAGCTATCACACAGAATCACAGCATATCCTGACCTGGAAGACCATCAAGTCCAGCTCCTGACTCTGCACAGAATAACCCAAAGAACCACACTATGTGCCTGAAAGCACTGTCCAAAGCCTTCCTGAACTCTGGCAGGCTTGGTGCTAGATCCTACTTATTTGTAATACAAATATATCCAAAACTGCAACAGCTGAAATACTGCAGTAGAGATGCTGTATTTAAGTCACATGTAAATCACATAAATTACTGATTCAACAGAGAAAAAGCATAATTTGAAGACAGTAAAGAAAACTTTGGGGGTTCGGTTCTCTTTCCTAATTTGTGAAGTAGTGCTATAAAATACTGCGAGCTTAAATGACTGCTCTAGCTGATACATAATGCCTGTTTTATGGAACTGACTGTTCTCGGAAGTTCTTAATCTCGTTAAAAATAAAACTGCAAATACTGCATTTTATTTACAGCCACTCGCGCAGAGCCCCCGCAGCAGACGCCGAGCTGGCCAAGGCAGCGGGAACGGGGGCTGAGGAGGGAGCACGGGTGCCTGAGGAGCCGCACGAACCAGCGGAGCGTTGGGGGAGAGCACGCAAGCCTCAGCCGAATCCGCCCTATCGGGCACAGCTTCCCACAGCGCCCACAAGCCGCGGCAGCCCCGGGCCGGCAGTCGCGGCTCGGAGCGGTCCCGGCTCCGTTCAGCCCCGGGGGCAGCGCGGACCCGGAGCCGCCTCCGAGCCCGCGCACGCGCCTCGCCCCGCGCCTGCGCGCCACCGAACCCGCCCCGAGTGCGCATGCGTAGCGACTGCCCACGGCTCCGCTGCTCGCACCTGAGGGCGAGAGTCGTGTTGGCCCAGCGACTTCCGCTCTCCCCGCTGCTGAGGCGGCGGTGGAGCCGCACGCCAGGCACGGGCGCTGCCGGCCCGCGGGTCTTTCTCCCCCCGCCGCTCCTCCCTCCCTGCGGCTCTCCGGCTAGAGCCGACCACGCCGCTCGGCTCACCAGATAACGCGCCTGCCAGTCGTTCGTGGCGTCGATCTCCTGGAACTCCTGCTCGATGGCGGCGGACATGATGGCGGCGGCCGCCAGGGCGCGCGAGCCTGTCCGCAGGAGGCCGAGCGGCGAGCCCGCAACCGCTCGCACGCAGCCCCCCGCCTCACGGCAGCGGCGGGCGCGCACATACGCTCGCGACCGGGTGTCCCGCAGCCGGCGCCGAGCGCATGCGCGGCCCTCGCCCCGCCCACCGAGGGCCGCGGAGATCACGCCTCCCCGGGAGCAGGAGGCGGGAAGCACCTGGGGTGACGTCACTGTCCCGGTGGGGGGGCGGGGCCGCGCCCAGGTGTCGCGGGGGCTCGGCAGGGCCGGGGGCTTCGGTCGGCAAACGGGCACCGAGCGCTTGTTGTCACAAAAATCACCGACTCGGTTCGGCTGGAAAAGATATCCGAGATCATCGAGTCCAACCTGTGGGCGAACATCACCGCATCAACTAGACTATGACACTAAGTGCCACAGCCTTCTTTCAACACCTCCAGGCACGGTGACTCCATCGCCTCTCTGGGCAGTCCGTCCCAGGATTTAATCGCCCTTTCTGTAAAGAATTTCTTCCCAATGTCCAACCTGAACCTCCACTGGCGCAGCCTGAGGGCGTCCTCTCATCCTGTCACTGATTGCCCGGGAGAGGAGACAGACCCCCTCCTGGCCAAAACCTCCTTTCAGGCACTTGTAGAGAGCTATAAGGTCACCCCCGAGCCGCCTCTTCTTCAGGCTAAACACCCTCAGCTTCTTCAGCTGCCCCTCACAGGACATGGGCTCCAGACCCTTCCCCAGCTTCATTGCCCTGCTCTGGGCACGCTCCAGCATCTCAATGTCCTTCTGAACCGAGGGCCCCAGAACTGACCTCAGTATTCGAGGTGCAGCCTCACCAAAGTGTGTGCAGGGCACTGCCCTGATCTTGCTGGCCACACTATTGCTGATAAAAGCCAGGATGCCATTGGCCTTCTTGGCCACCTTCACACTCTGCTGGCTCTCGTTCAGCTGCTGTTGTCCACTGGTCCTTTCCCACTGGTCCTTTTCCCCTTTTCCACTTTGCAGGCACTCTGCCCTTAGCCTGTAGTGCTGCATGGCTGTGGGAATGTCAGTGAGCGGACGCGGGCCACGAACGAAGGTGCATGAGCTCTTCCAGGCGCCGGCGAGTCCCCAGCCCGGCTCAGCGCCCACCCCCGGCCATGAGGCCCGCCGGCAGCCTCTGGTTCCGAAAAGCAGAAGTGCGGAGACACGGACATGTCGGACAGACAAATCTCGGCGGGGCTCGCCGTGCCGAAAGCAGAAACGCCGTGTCCCGCAGCGATTGCCTCACTGGGACAGAAAGTCCCTCAGAGGGCGGCTCCGGCAGACGCTGTGCACAGCCAAGGGTCGGGCCGGGCCCGAGAGGCCTGCGCTGCCGGGGGACACCAGCCTGGGGCCCCGGGCAGGCGGGGCCCAGCACAGATCGTGGGTCAGCGCAGAGCGCCGGGTAACGCCCAGCGCCTTAAAAATGTGTGAATTATTGCCACAAAGGGGAACTACGAACCATCAGTGTGTGTAGGTATCTGAAGGAAGGGTGCCAAGAGCCAGGCTCTTCTCGATAGTGGACAAGAGGCCACGGCAGAAACTGATGCACAGGAAGTTCCACCTGGATACGGGGAGAAATTTCTTTATTGTGCGAGTGCCCGCGCACTGGAACAGATTGCCCAGAGAGGCTGCGGAGTTTCCCTCACTGGACACATTCAAGAACCGTTTGGACGTAATTCTGGGCAATGTATTCTAGGATGACCCCGCTGGAGCAGGGAGGCTGACCCAGCAGGGAGGCTGGATCAGACGATCTCTCCCAATCTCCCACATTTTGTAAGAGGTGACAGCGCCTCCCGCACCCCGGTGACAGTTCTGCCCTCGGCCCCGCCGCCGCCGCCTCTCCCGCGGGCTCCTGTCCTGAACCTTAACGCCTGGCACACCCTTTCCCTGCCGCAGGCTCTCCCCCGCCCCAAACTCGGCTCCTCACGGGCTGGGAGGTTTCTCTGGAAATGTTTGTATCTGCCCTCTCCCATGCCCGAGGCGCCTCTGCCCTGCAGCGCGCCCCAGGCGCTCCCCTCGGCTCCCTGCTCGGCCACCACCGCCCCGGGCCCCTCGGAGTGCCCGACACCAGGCACGTACACACCGGCAGGGGCTGGGCGTGCCAACTGTGCTGTGACTGACTGCGGAAGGGATGGCATGGATCTGGACAAGCTCGAGAAGTGGACCCATGGGAACCTCACGAGGTTTAAGAAGACTCAGTGGTCAGATCAAACCCCAGTATCAATATAGACTGCGGTCTAAATAGATGGAGAGCAGCCCTGCCGAGAAGCACTTGGAGGTGCTGGTGGGTGAGAGGCAGGACATGGACCAGCAGTGTGAGCTTGCAGCCCAGAAAGCCAACCTCATCCTGGGATTCTGCCCCTCTGCTCTGCTCTTGTCAGCCCCCACTTGGAGAGCTGCATGCAGCTTTGGAGTCCCCAGCACAGGAAGGACATGAACCTGTTGGAGCAAGTCCAGAGAAGGGCCAACAAGTTGATCAGATGAATGCAGTCCCTCTTTTATGAAGAAAGGCTGAAAGAATTGTTCAGCTTGAAAAAGAGAAGGCTCAGGGGTGATCTATTCATGGCCTTCCAGTATCTGAAAGAAGCCTACAAGAAAACATGGATAGACACTTTTTAGAAGGGCATGTAGTGATAGGACATGGGTGAATGGCCTTAAATTGAGAGTAGGTTTAAATTAGGTATTAGGAGGAAGTTCTTTGCTCAGATGGAGGTGAGACACTGGAAGAGGTTGTGCAGAGAAGTTGTGGATGCTCCATCCCTGGAAGTGTTCACAACCAGGTTGGATGGAGCTTTGAGCAACCTGCTCTAGTGGAATGCAAAGGGGTTGGAACTAGAGGATCTTTAAGATCCCTTCCAGACCATATGATTCTGTGATCTACAGTGTCACTGCTGAGTGTGGCTGTGCCATCACTGTGGTTCCTCGTGTGCTGTCACCACAGCCCCTGCCTCCTGTGAGCCTCTCCTGATGTTTAAGCACAACAACAACAAGCATTTTTTTTTTAAACAGACTTTTGATTTTGAATAGCTGTCGCTGAATACTGCTGCATTTCCTTTCTGCCACACAATGCTCCAAGTCCACTGGCTCACGTGCTCCCCCAAGTCCTGGAAGAAAAGCTGGAGTCCTGGACACCATGGGACTGTGTGATGCCTTTGAAGTACAGCAGATGGGACAGCATGGATCAGTAAGTTCCTAACAAGTTTTTCCAAGAAACTCAAGGAAATGTTGCACAAGATTTTCTTGAACTATGTGTTAAGCTTTGAAATCAATATAGAGAATGGCTTTCTTGAATTTTTCTGCCTGCACGACTGAGGCATGGGTCATGTCTGTAGTTCTGCAGGTGCTCTCTAGTTAATTAGTGTTCTGTGTATGATCAGTTATGAAACAAGCAAATAAGAAAACTTTTGTGAATTATGTTTGTGATTTAAGAGTACAGAAAAGAGTCCAAGTGCCCATCCTCAAGGTAATGATTGATTTTCATTTGAAATAGATTTTTTTAAATTCAATGAATAAAATTGTTCTTTACATCAGAAAACTTATGTTGCACAAGCTGGGTGCAAGAAAGAAAATAGGTACATGGAAGCTGTCTGCAAAATAATGTATTTTAATAAAGAAATTAAAATAGGAATCTTCTTCACTGATTTTAGTCTTTGGTAGGCTTTTCCCTGTATATAAGCTTGCTGATTCATCTGGATTTATAGCATTTATGACATGATGTGCTTTTCATTGTGCTTGTGGTACTTGGAGATATAGTTAATACTGGGACAGCAATGTAATTGTGTGGTTAGGAAAGGGAGTTTTATGGTAGCAGCTCCATCTAGAATCTCTAGTGCAGATCAGTGCCCAGTGACATATCATGGAAAGCTAAAAATGTTTATTAGTTGGGTTTTTGCAGCTGGCTTAGAAAAGCAATAACTTGTAAACCAGGGTTTTCTGAAGAAACTGCTATTGTTCATATTTGGGTTGCTTTATTTTTACTGCAAATATGCTGAAAATGCAGCACCAGTTCTCTGGCTTTTAGTATCTGAGCCCAGGATAGGCCCAAGATTACATTTCTAATGGTCTGTGAAGGAGAACTGTACATACAACATAAACCAAGTACACTCATTAGAAAACTTATTCTGCCAATAGTAACCTCCCACTCTGTATTAGCTGTGCAGCCAAGCCCAGATGAACTACTACATGAAGTCTTATGCCCTTGAGACCATGTGAGACATGCAAAGAGGGACAGCACAGTTGCTGGAAAGTCTAGTATATTGTAGTGTTTTCTGTCTTAGTATAAACACAAGCAAGCAATGTTTTTTAATTAAAATCTCTGATAATTTGAGAAGCCCATTGCTGTACTGACAAAGCAGTCACCCCAAAGTAATTGGTATCTGCAGCAGTTTTGATTTCAAAATTGACTTTGGTGCCCATGAAGACCAATTGAGTTAATTTTAAATGTTTTTGTCCAGTGACCTTGGCTGAACAATTATTTTAGTACCAGTCTGGAGCAGACTAAGTGTTTGTTCCTCTGTGTGTACTTTTTTGGGTCATTCACTGGAACTACTTAAGCACCATTTATTGGAAATGATCTGGTTTGTGCTGCTTTTCTGAGAACCATTTTAGATATTGGTAGATGAAGAACAAATTCTTCCCTGAGGTAGTTTTATTCACAAATACACTCCACATCAATTTTAATTGTTAAGGAAGAGAGCTGTAATGTGCTTGAGTTTGCCACAATGTGAAAGGAGGAGAACATATAATTCCTGATTTAAGTCTTATAGCCCAAGGCCTAAAGGAGAAGAGGATCCTCCTTCCCTGATGAACTGGATAGGACTTGAAACTCAAAAGGGCTGGCCACTCTTCTGGCATCTGGTAGGAAGTAGGAGAAGCTGAATGAAGAGGTCCAGTGGTCAGGATAAAACAGGTTTCATTTTTTGTGTGCATTTACAGTGCACTCCTATTTCAGACTTTTGAAAGCTGTATTCCTTGCTGAAGTGAACGTTAAAATTTTCATAATTGAAAGTGGGTGTTGGTGCAAATACTTTTCCTCAGCTATATTATTGCTTTCCTTCCCCTGCCCAAAATTGTATTCTAGCATACAACAAGAAGGGGGGGAAAAAAAGAAAGAAAACACCCAGACCCCCATAGCAAACCCTTCAAAATGTATGTAGCAAAATGCAAATCATTGAAGCAGAAACAAAAGCAGAAGTGCAAGGGCCTCAAACAGATTTGCTTTCAGCTGAGGAGGTCTTTCACATCAGTCAGAAATCCACAACAGTGGGATCCTAGTGTCCAGTGTCTGATAAAAACCAGCTCTTGTAGTAAAGGTGATGGGATTATGGAAGAGGAGGACAATACAGCTGTGCCCAGACTATACGATTGCCCAAACTGTTGTCTGGAGTTCTATGTAGAAGAAATTCATAGCCAACGAAGAAAGGAAATATTAAGAACTATTAAGGAAGTCTGTTTCAAGTCTGGAGATTTGTGCCGGTCTGTATGGCACTGGAGTCCCGTGGTGAAGCTGGATAATTGTGGAGGATGAAAAGAAAAGGGTGACTGGCAGAAGTGCTGTCACGAGTGAATGGACACACCAGCTGGCAGAAAAGGCAGCCAGCCAGGATGTCTGAGGGATAGAACAGCTTTAGGCTCTGCTGTGGCTTTGTGAAACAGCTCTTCCAGCAACCTAAGCTGGGCTGTGCAGTCAGCCACAAAGCCTACTGCCTATGAGTCAATGCAGGGGGTGCTGGGTACAGCTACGGGAAGAAGGAAAGAGGCAGTTGCCAAGAGAAAGATGACTCCAAGTTATTATTTTTCTTGCTTGTAGAGATAACCTTGCTTGCTGGGGATGATTTGTGTACGTTACTTGACTTTCTATCTCTCTTTCCTTTTCACCCCTAGCTACAGAGACATTTATTGAAATCATCATTTGCAAGTGAGAAACTCTTAATTCAGTGAGTGTGGCTTGGTGTCATTCCACAGTCCTTGTCAGAAGGTCAATTTTTGCTAGAAATGGCATCTTTAGTAACTGCCTGTAGCTGACATAGTTTTCATTTTGAAAGTTTGTTTGAAGATCAGGGGTTTAGACTTTAAAATTGCCTCACAGACTGAATAGGGCTGTTCCTTGCTTAGACCATTTCTAATCTCACAGATATTATTTCGAAGCATTACTTTGTATGATGGCATAATGGTTAATGAGCAGTTCTGGAAACAGTTCTGGAGTAGTTCTTTATGCTGGCCGGGGAGTCTCTCTCAAGTTCTCTTACAATTGTGAAGTCATAGTATCATGATCTTGTTGCCTGTTTCTAGCACAGATTCTGTACTTTTGTGGTTTCCATGCTTGATTATATGTATCTTCATCTATATTCAAGCTTATCTTCCACACTACAAAATTAAGGTAATTTTCTGAATTACAGCAGGAAAGATTGTGATGCACCGGACCACTGTTGTTTGCTAGGAGAAGTTCTGGTAAGAAAATATTGTTTTAGCAGAAGACAGAAGACTTTCTCCTGAGGAGTAACAGTAAATGTTTCTATTATAAACTTGTGCTCTCAGTTTTATGTTCCGGTTTTCCTTTGGGTTTCCCAGCATCAGAACAAAGCAATTGTGACTATTTTCACGGGTCTATCAATCTCTGAATTGTTTTTGCTTTTTTTTTGCTTTTTTTTTTTGGCCCCAATTGTTCAAGATAAGAGTCTTCAGATTGTAATCCATGCTTGTAATTTATGCTCCTGCATTAAACAATCTGATGGGCCAATAACAGGAAAGGATTCTCTTGCACTACTTGCTGTAATAGGGATTTAAAATATCTTATTGTTACCAACTTCATAGATACTAAAATTTACCATGCAGTGGTGAGCCTTTAGCATTTATTACAATAATTACTTCTGTCTTTCCTGTGATAGCAGAGGTAGGTCTGTACAGGATTTGTGATATCTTTGCCTGTTTTTAAGTTGATGTTAATATATCGAATTTCATACAATTTCCCGTAGAAGCTTGTCCTCTTGAGATAATGAGCAGCCCTGTAGGAGCCACATTCTCTGAGTCACTGTTTTGATGGCAGAGTTCCATGAGTGTGTGGCTCGTTTCTCCTGCTGAGATGTCCTTTGGTATGTTATAGAGAACAAGGTGTTCACACTTGTGTCACTGTGGAAACTTGGCCACTGGATCTTGTGAGGGCCATGGAACACTACAGCAAAATTCACATTGCTGAACTTACTTGGCAAGGCAGGACTGCAATAATCAATACACCTCTCTTTTTACCTCCAAAGTAAATCAAAAAGCAAGGAGGAAAATAGATTTTGCCTGTAGGTGGCAAAGAGCCATGAAAAAGTTGTTAATTTTTCAGGCAGTTATGATTTCCTAACAAAAACAAATTAGCAGTCCATGTAAAATTTGACAATGTCTCTTATAAAAATGTCTTTGAAATTAATCTGCTAAAGTAAGGAGTCTTAAAAGCTGTTTTGCATAACCAGTATAATAGAGCTTTTGAATGTATGCTATGTTTCCTTTGGTCCAGACATTTCAAACCTCTAATTCATACCCTTGTGGCATACAAATGGGCTATAACTGCTAAGCCAATTTGTTTGTTTTCTCAAAGAAAAGAAAAACTGAATGTAATGTACTCAAAGAAGGATCCATAACACGCGTTTTCCAATTGGAATGCTGTCAAGGTCTTTAACATCTTATTTTAGCCAGTGGAACAGTTCCAGCAGTTCAAGTCATGACATGACCACTTACTGGAATTAACAACCCAGGGAGAAAAGTGCCCTTGTGCAGAACGTGTCCAGTATCAGAATGGGTATATTAAACTCTCTGGATCTTTTACATGTTATGCATTTAATTTTTTTTCTCCTGGTCTCTCACTGCATGCAAAGAGACATCACTAAAAGACACTGTTTACCTTTTAAAAACCATATGATACCCCTCCTCAAGCAGACCTCTGCAAGTTCTTTAGTGGCAGACTTTCTAACACAGATTTGCAGTAGGGAAAAAATGTTACAAGGAAATAAAGAAACAAAGTATGTTATTAAGATTGCATTCGTCAAGAAATATCCCACACGGTCACTTCAACATCTCAGGTAGCTTCTAGCTCTCATTCTCTTACACTGATTTTGGAAGCTCTGTTCACTTGAAATTCATTTTCATTGTCCAAGATGGCTGCTTTCTTCATACCAGCCCCCTCTGAAGCACTGAGCAGGAATGGTGAGGTGCAGAGTAAAAACAAAGATGTTTGGGTTTTTTAAATTTGTTTTCTGCTCATCAAAGACCACCTCAATTTCCCCTTTTGTTTTTCTTACTTAAGAAATAAAATTTAATTGAATTTAGCGATTAGGTTCCTGAAAATAATACTGTGGAAAGTGGATTAGGAGATACAACTGCCATAAGCCCATATCTGCATTCCCTGATTATGACATACACGTTAATGTTACATTAACGTGTATGTCATAATCAGAACAGTCCTGATTTCCTATTGCTTCTCAGCACATTGGTAATACCTTATGGATACTCTTATCAGAAGTTATAAATGCACAGTTTCTAGATTCAGAATATATTTTGGCTGGTAAATGCCATACAAGGAGCAATATGCCAGCAGCAATGGTGAATGAGAAGTGGGATGTGTTATTTGTGAAACTCTGCCACATCTGACCACCCTGCGGTCTTTGTCCTGGGGTTTTCTCTGGGGAACATCACAAATCAGGTGATGACAATATTTCTTTGTCTCTGAAAAAGTGGTAACGATAACTCTCACCTAATTTCCAGCGTTCCAGCGACCTTGGAAAGCAGGATGAAGCAGACAACTGAAGGAGGTGACTGCATCAGTTATTACAGCTAATTCTGCTGTCAAATATGCATCTACAGTGTGCAATATTACTATTGAATTTACACAATTCTGTCACAGCAAATGGCAAAAATCCTGAATTTCTTTGGACAGGAGGTTCCAATGAAATAATGCAAGGATTACATTTCTAAAACATAAATATATATGCTTCTCAGGGTGATATTAAAACTTTCCCTTCTCTTTCTTTTGCCTCTCACTTTTCTCAGAGAGGAAGCAGTAGAGGTGCTTTTTTCACAGAGAGGAATTAGTCATTAATAGGTTTGATAATTAATCAGATTAATGAAATCTATGCTGAAAGTTGTAGCCCTCTGGTTACTCTAACTGGAAACTTATGTGCACAGCATTTTATACAATTGTTTTTCTAATGTGAATTTCATAGATATATACCTTTAAATCTACCATTCTAACACAACGTGATAGAAATTAAATTAGCTAAAATCATCAAGTGCTAAATTATATTTTTCTTGATAATTTAAAAATATTTCTATAAGAAGTAAGGCAGATACTTTTAATCATCATTCAGATAGCTGCATGATTAGCTCTTGGAAGTTTACTTCTTTCATCAGAATATAGCATTATTGGGGGAAAAACTGAAATAATATTTTTGTGTTCACTAATCTGTGCAAGTCAGCAGATGGTGGTTAAGTAGTCTCTGTACACTGTTCAGTGTTCCATTTGTAGGCTTATACTTTGTGCATGATACTTGTGTATATAAATATCATCTGCTCCTACTGTCCTCCCACAGAGCGCTTCAATGTACGGGGTATTTTTTTTGTATTTCAGATATCTCAAGGGCAGGGGCTCAGAAGGGATGCTCAGCACTTAGGCATGGTGCATAAGCCACTCACCAATGATACATCTATCTGAAATAGTTGTATTTCATCTTGTTCAACAGCATAATGCTGGGGGAAATATTGAAAAAGCTGCATGCACAAAAATTATGTCTTTCAGGCATACACTGTTTCCTGCACAGTGTAGCAATGGGTTACCTTGGGCAGAAAGCAGTCGCTGGCAATCAGTGTCACTGACTGGACCTTGGCTGAAAGGAGCATCCCCTGTACAGCAGCTGCTGCACGCCTCCACCACAGAGCTGTGTGGGAATGTTCAGCGCACCATTAATCCTGCGGCACGATGTGAACATTTCCTAAAATACTCAGTACTTTTCTCAGCATGTTCATATGGTGTATGCTCTCGCAGATTTGGGCTCTGTTTGCTTTGGCATGTGCCTTGAGTTTTCAGTTTAAATTTCTGTCACAACACAAAAATCCCTTATTCCTGTAAGGCCAACTCACCATGCTAGTTTGTACAAGACTGTAAAAAGGAGACTTAACAACAGGCAGACTTGATTCTTCTCTTGTAACAATGAAATTTCAAGATTTAGAAATCATTTAATTAAAAATATGTTAACGTAAACTGTGACCATACAGTTTACACAATAACATTTACAAATGATATAAATTCTTTGCTGCTTCTAATGATTCTAATGATTGAGTAATCTGTCCTCATAGCAGTTCCTGTTGGGAAGTTCTCCTTGTTATGATTCTGATCTAACAGCATTGCTGAGTTGAGACATAAGATGAATAAAGTAGCTGGTGATTAGTATGAAGTCACAGTACATTTTCTCTTTAAAGGGAATGTACCCTCACATCTGACAGTAAGGCAGCATTTTTGTTAATGAGAATTTCATGAGCAGAGGAGAGCAGAATTGAGTACAACAAAATATTTTCAAAACTTCCAGTGAATGGGAAATTAACTTTTGTAGTCATGTGTCTTCCAGAAATTCAGTATGCTTCCCCTGGAATCTTGTCTGGGATTTCATTACATGTCCTTAGTCCAGATGTTTCAAATGCTTTGGAAACAATGAACTATTATTATTGTCAGAGTAAATTAATCACATTTCCTTTTAGAAAAGTTAGAGGGAGGAGGAGTGCTTAGCACATCTCTAGGGAGCCTTTTGGTGTTTTCTCTACTGGAGTCTGAAACCTCCCAAGAAAAATATGTTTAACTTCTCCTAATGGTGGTCAAAGCAGAAAATTACTCTAACACTCCCCATTTAAAATTTGCTGATATATATTACCTGGACTATATCCCCAGACTGTTCCTTACTCAAATTTACTCTGTCTTGTTATGCCTCATGATTATATATAAGCTATATATAGCATATGACATCCCTAAATATGTGATTCCATATCTATAATATAGTCTCCCCATGCACCTTGCACAAATTTAATTTGAAATCTGCGATAGAGAGATGGGGTCTATTCTCCATAAGAAGAGACTGAAGAATCATCTGACAGTTTGAAAATCTTGGCTATGCCCTTTCATAAATATTCCTTAAGTCTGATGCTGTCTGTAGGTATTGCCACTTGCCTTAGCTGAGATTCCTGTTCCCCCCAGAGCACATAACAGGTCCTTATTTCTTATGCATCTTCTTTTAGATACATGAAAATGGCTCCGAGAATTATTATTTTGCTGGAAGACAGAAGTATAAGGATGGTTTTGGGATGGACCTTGAGTTTGTTAAGCTGCTCTGCTTGTAGATGCAAAGATTTGTAAACGTTCTGTATAGCTGCTTAAGTAATTTTTTTTTAGAATGGGTAATCCTGTTGTGTTTGGGGAATATGTGGTTTTCCTAAAACACTGATTTCAAAAGCTCTTTAGACTATTATAGCTAAATAGCATTTTAATGAAGCATGTTTGTTATACTTACCAACAACAAAATGTAATGAGTAATAAGCAAGTTACTTCACTATGTTGTTATCATCCTTCCAACTGCATTGTACCAGCTCTGCTGCACTATAAACTCAGATTGGTATCAGACAAACATTTGGATATTACACCCTAATATAAATATTTATTCTTATCTTTCCAAATGAAAAAGAAATTATTAAAGAAAATTATTGGCGAACTTTCCATTTTAAATTTAGAGTTTTTATTTTATTTGAACAGAACACAGCAGGTATAGGCAGTATATGTGGGCAGGTTGCCTGTGGATGCAGCTGTTCAGGGTGGCACAAGGGCCCCAGTAAAGAGCAGCCAAGTTCTGCTCTTTCCTCTGCCAAGGCCTTTCTCCTATGGATGGGAAGATCATGCATTTGAGCTGTTCATATCATGTGAGCAACTGATCTCTACCTTCTAACAGCAAACTCGCTCAGCCTAGGTAATTTATACTTTTATACTGTAAGGATATATGTGTTACATTGTATTATATACATGTGTGTGTATTTTGTACTCACTTTGAGTCAGTATGCATCAGCAGCAGTAGCAAACCTGACCTTCTGAGCCAATCCTATTTCTGCCCCTTCCTTTGCCAGAGCAGCTGAGCCCTGGGAGCAGTGGAGGAGGTGTAAATGATGAGATTTTGCTGCTTGAGAGTTGAGGAGTGTGGGCAAGGAGAGGAACTATCTCCTGAAACTAGAGATTGGAGAGCTGGAATCCAGTGACTGATGAAGGAGACATTTTAATTCTACTCCTGGTCATCCCAAAACTTGCTGAATGGCCTTGCCAATGGATCTCGCTACACCTCCCTCTCCTCTTTCCTCCATGCTCTTCATGCACATCCACCTTCTGCAACCTCCACGTTCTTTTCTGTAGAGTCTAGTACTGCTGCAAAATTCAAATTTTCCTGTACATGGAGAAGCCTTGAGTCAGCTCCAGGAACCAGCTACTTAAAATTTTCCAATCTATTAAGCAGATCACATTAAGTAGTACGCTCACTTCAGATATGTGAGAAAGAAAAACTCCAAATAAAAGAAAAAATAATCGAAAGAGATACCTGCAGTAAATGAAATTGTCACATTCAGAATGGATGGCATCATGATGTGTGTCTGGCAACAAAGACTATGTGCACTGTGGTGCAGCCCTGCTTTCTGTGGCCCACCACAGCTGTGCCTCTGCCTCTGTCCCCACAGAGCAGGAGGACTGCCATCCTGCAGCTGCATCCATGGTGAGAGGCTGAGGAGGAAAGGCTGCAGCACGTGCTCCTTCCCTCAGCACTCTCTCCCTCTTCATGAGCAAACTGCTGAAGGAAACAGGAGCTGGCTCATCTCTGAGGTAACTGAGAGGCTGTGGAATCTAGAAGGCAGAAGTCTTTCTTCAAACCCAGCTCACCA
Organism: Melospiza melodia melodia; assembly: GCF_035770615.1. Taxonomy (NCBI): domain Eukaryota; kingdom Metazoa; phylum Chordata; class Aves; order Passeriformes; family Passerellidae; genus Melospiza; species Melospiza melodia. The sequence goes on along the minus strand of NC_086194.1, from coordinate 120,772,642 downwards.
AACCCTGCCTGACCTCACTGTTGAAATCATTTAATATTATTGTGCTAACTGGTGGTATTGGGAAATCTTTTTGTAAGGTAGTGAAAGATTTGTGTTAGCACCCAACAGTAAAGGGTGGGCATTAAAGGCTTCCTCTGCCCATAAACAAGCATACACAACCATTCTGTAAGCAACAGCTATAATAATGCATTTGATATCCCATCATAATTGTAGTCTGCAAAAATGATTTAACTGCTAACTTTGTCAGCATTTATACCTTGTTTTCTACTTCTGATGTTTCTTTCCACACTCCAGAACAGACGGAGGAAAGCCACCGGAGCTAAGTTTAGACTTTTCTGTCTGTTCTTACTGTGAAAACTCTCAGGGCCAGCTATTTTCTACTTTTTCTCCCACAAGCTGTTTCTATTTCCCAACTTAAGATCAGTAGTTTAAAGATAGCTCTGATGCAATTATACCATCTGAGATCAACCTTCATATTCATCTGTTATGAAGCCATCAGTATTCCCTTCCTAGCTGTCAGTTATGTTGCTTGTCAACTTGTCATTCCAATTTTCCCTCACATTTCTTTGCACATTCATATGACTCAGAATAGTTTCCCATCCATAAGCCACTTACTTACATATAACACCACTTCTGTTTCTCCTTAACTCAACTTTATGTGCTGCCACAGCTATATTTGATCATGACTGAGTAACTGCTTTGCTTGACTGTCATTTCTAATAATTATTTTGCTTACTTTGTCTTCCTTTTTACATTAAGTGGTAAAACCTAATTTTATAGAGTTGGAGCTGTTTTTTTTCTTCTTGCATCTTTCTATTAGTCCTTTTTTTTAGATAAAACAGTAAGTTTTAAATCCAGTTTGGGACATTCTATTGAGTTCCTAGCAAAATAAATAACAGGTTCTAAGTGGAACTCTGCAGCAGCAACAAAGCAGGGTGATACATAAAGCTTCACTGTTCTGCTTTAGGTGCCTATTTTACTCTCAGGTTACTCACATAAAGGCTTGGGGACTTTACCCTCATTTTTACCCACAAAATATTATTTTGCTATTAATTTCTTGCCATGATAGGCCAGTCATGCTTGGTAAGTGATCCTCTTAATTTGTCTTACTCTTCATAACAGTAATTGCTGGTATTTTTTTTTTTCTGAACAGGAATTCTACCCACATTTTGCACACATTGCTGTGATTATGTGTGCTTTCCTCTGAAACATCCACCTTTAGATTTCCAGTTTGTATGACACTTTTGTTACACATACAAGACCGCTTGCTGACATTTTCAAATGCTTTCCAAGTTTTAAGCCTCAGATTCTTGAAGCAAAGCAAACTCCTAAATGACTGGGTTTACCAGAATTTTTTCCCCCAAATCTAATTGCTCAATAACACCAGTTTGTATTTCTACATTGCCTTAATCCAGGACATATAATAATAGATATTATTTTACTCTCTGTGAAATATTACTAATTGTTGTGAATCCAGTTTTTAAGTTAAGGAAAACATGGTACAAAAAACTGTGTAGATTTCACAGAGTCAGGTATGTCTTCCTTGCCAAAAATAATATTTTTAAAAGGTTGTCAGGAATGGAACCTTTAACTCTGCTGAAAGCTGTTTGCTGTTGGCATGATAACCCATGAGGGCCTGTAACAGAGCAGCTTCGAGTGCAGACATGACTGAAGCATGTAACAGTGGGAGCCATTTTAAGCAGGCTCCTCACCCTCTATCCCATGCTGATACAAATATTCTTAATGAGTACAGTTCATTATTTACTTTCTTTATGGTACGACTTTGCATTTTAAAAGCATCTTTTACTTGAAGAAGGTAGTCAAAAGGGAGAAAAGGAAACTACCAACTGTAGTTTTTAAAATTCCAAGCAATGCCAGGTAAAGTAATTTTGCATGAGAATATCTCTACCAATGCTAATACACTTACACCGGACTTTCAGCAGTAATGAATTAAGTTATGTGGTTTTATAAAGTCAAATTGAGAACAAAATTGGCCTACTGTGTCAAAAGTGAAAAACTAACCTTATTATAGATGCTTTTACTTCTTCTTCTGTGCTGTGGTTCAATTTAATTTAATCAAGGTATAATACTGAATCAAAATGTTAAAAAATCTGTACCGGCATTGTCATAGTTGTGTGATCTTCCTCTGCACATCATTATGCAAATAGTAATGTTAAAATACAACTGTCTTTTCCACCTCGTGCACACCATCACCACAAACAGAATGTCTTTCCTTACTGTTCAGCTGTTAAGAGGAAGTCTCCAAGGTTAGCTGGTAGCTGAATCCTGATTCACGCCTCAGCTAACTGGAACCTGCAAACTTCCTGTGGTTCCCCTGAGTTCCAGCTTGCTTCCCATTATCTAGCTGTGTGACAGGAAATGTTCTGGTTACCATCAGCAGCAGATGCTTGTGCCCCCCTGACCTGGCCATGGTAGCTGCCAACCACTGCTGTGCACTGGGGACTGTCCCTTGGTGCGGCAACTTCACAACCCTCTGGATACTCTGGAAATGCAGCAGGGAGCTGCAGCTTTCCAGCACTAAGTGTCTTGCTTTCTGGATTTGTCATACCATTCAAAGGGGAATGGCTCACTAGGCAGTAGTATTGAATTTGTTATTAATTTCACCTAGATTAAGATAAAAATTTTTTCATAACAAAGGTTTCTATTAGACCTAGGTAAGGAAGCAAAAGGAAAGTGCTCACATACTGTTCATACTATTTCCATCTGATTTACCATACTAACCCAGATGTCAAGATTGTTGTGGTCCAAGATAATTTGTGTTCATGTTACATCACTGGAAAATCCCTCTTTTGATGTAGCATGTTAGCTTTTATAGCCAATTTTTGGTAACATTTGAAATCTTCCCGAAGAGATCCAGAGAGATTTGATCTTATTCAACAAATTTTGTTTTACTTTTAATGTGAGAGATACTCTGGCCATTTAAAAGAATTTAAACAAGTGTTGTTTCATTTCCCAGAAAATATGAAGCCTCTTCATTAGACTGGATGCCTTCCATCCTAATTGGCTGTCTATTTAATGACTGCTTGCCTTAACAAAGGCTGTATCTCATCCTCTCATCCCTTTGCTAATTCTGGTGTTTCACTATGAAGTGTTTCTTCTATTGAACCTTCATTCTGTGTCAGTCTTTCTACTAGCTGAAAACACCAGATACAATTGTCTACATGAGGTAAATGTATTTATCTCATTCCTGGGCACTGACTAAAACCAGACACCACAGTAAATGAAGATTCTGGGATGACAATCATCCATGTTTCCTGGATTTTTTTAAGTAAGTGATGATTTTGGACCCAGTTTCTAAATAAATCTAACCTGACCTAACTTGCTTTGAATCTAGGGAACGAGGTCAGGGGCTTGTTATATTTAAAAATGAACAAATATTTGTGTATGTGTACATGTAGTAAAAAAAAAAAAAAAAAGTTATTTGGGTTTGATTTTCTTTTTTTTTTTTTTGCTTACTGACCAAACTAAAATGTCAGAAATAAAGCCTAATCTTGACTTGAAGTGTACAATTTTTGTGTCTTGTCAGAGAAAACAAACGTTTTAGGTCATAATGTGCCCTTGTGAAACATTTACATATTTATATATTGTTCAAATGAAAATGACTGATGTTAATTATTTGTGAATCTGACAATTTTGCCCTGCTCCAACTATACCAATATTACTGGCTGAAGAAATAAACTAAATTTGAGCAGGTGAAAGATATTAATTCACTAGTTGAAATGTACTAGTTGAAAAGTCTCGACAAAACCATTACATTACTAAAATTACAAAAGAATTTGGTTTTGACAGCTGAATCACTGACTGGAAACAATTGTTCTGAAAAAAAAATGCAGTTTTTATAAACATAGTCAGTGGTTTACAGTAAAAGACATTTCCCCAAATAGCTAAAAAAATTGACCTTTCAGATACACTGTTATAGACTGAAGAACTTAAAAGTCAGCTTTAATGTTTTTTATTAGGCACTGTCTCTCCAGCTGTTTGAATGAAGCAGTAACTGATGTTTCAAAGTACACGTCTCTAATTATGCTAAAAGATTAAAAAAGTAAAAATCTTCCTCTTTTGCAATCTAAATACATGCATTATTACTATTTGTTTGGGGGGGGTTTTTTGCCCTTTGTTTTTCTTACATGTGAGGATAGCATGAAAAATTTACTATCTCTGTCACTACAGCACTGAAACAGTCACAAATACATTTCCTTCCTTCTTCTATTCCACTAGCTATAACTTAACCATGGTTTAGAAAATACTGAAATTTCAGCTTCCAAAGTGATTGCATATGATTGCAGGGGGAAAAAAAGGGTATTTGTACTCTGAGTGAGGTTCCCTCTAGGAGAGGAATTGTGCAATACCAGTTCATCTTCAGAAATGAGAAAATATTAACCTCTTCCTTTCATTAACTTCTCATTTTTAAAAATGCTTAGCAAGTTTTCTCTTATTTATAAATGCCAACTAAATTTCGCCACTAATGTAAACAGGTAATGCTTAGATATCTAAATTTTCTTGACAATTTTCTTGCAAATTCCTCTTTTCAGCTCCAGATATTATCTATTGAGATTTAGTTCTGTAGTATTTTAACAATATATTTTTAAAACTAATATTGGCCAACTTGGACAAGAATGTAAAATCAGTTGGTGATTTTTCTTCCAAATTCTTCCACATTTTTGACCCTCTGTTGAATTGAAATTGAAAGCTTTTTTTATATTTGCTGTACTTGGGCAAAAATATATTTTTCAACATGTTAACTTTTCCTTACCCAGTATCACTGCAATAATTGAATCCTAGCATTTAAAAGCTGTGGTGTACCTTCAAGTCCAAGTTTGTTGTAATTTACCTTAATCTGTTATCCTCTATCTATTATAATTCCTTATCACATTTAGGTACCACCATATCTACTCTTACTATAAGGCCTGTCAATGAAACTCATGCATTAGGGTGCTAAATGCTTGCATATTTTGTATGCAGGTAATGCAGAAAGAGTGAAAGAATCCCTCTGGCATGTGATAACAGCACCTCCATCAGTCCCTACTGAATGTAGTCTGCAGTTTGTAAAAATAAATGGATTAAATATCAAACTGTCAGGTTTATTTCACAAGCACATAACAGTTTATTTATAATTCTGTGAAGAATTTGGACATCTCTGAACAAATTCCATTCACTGAGTGAACAGAAATTTTAAACGAGAACATAAAAACATGAAAACTTTAAATGAGATAGTGAAAAGCAAAAGTCTTCTTGAAAATGTCAAAACTAATTTTCTGTTAAAGCTGCAGTTACCAAAAATCTTCTAGAAAAGGTCTAACTCTGACTTGAATCTGGAGAATTTGAATATATCTGATGTCAGGGAATTTCATCCTTTCGCCTTTAATAGATGACTGGAAAACTGGATCATAGCTTTAAGGCACTGGAGGTGTTCTGATGACTTCAGTACTGTTTTGAACCTGAAATATAAACCAGTTAAATACAAATGTATTTGCTTTCACTGTCTATTGCCATGCTAATAATTTTTTTTCTCTTAAATCTACTGACTGCATTATTGTCATTGGAATATAGCGCATTAATTATCCTCTCTTTGCTAATACTTGTCCACTATTGTAGCTATCTTCAGAACAGTCAGCAAATAACAAAGCTTGCAGATCAAACATTCCTTAAAAACAGGATGCTGTAACAGTCTTGTGCTCAGTGTTACAACAAATGAATGGTATTTAAAAGGTATTGGCAAATAAGCTGCATGCCCCAGTTTGTGAGGGGATACTGCAGGACACAAACTGGAAGAAAGTGCTGCTTGTAGTGAAGAGCTCCTTGAAAGGTGGAAGGTCAAGGGTGAAAGTACTGAGCCCTCAGGAGTCTCCATCTGCTGTGGTTCCTTTATTTTGCACAGCCCTCTGACTACAGACCAGTCATCGCTGCTCTATAGCTCCCTCATAGAGCTCAGTCACTCGGGATGCGTTTCCTACCACATGCCAGGCTCTATTCTGCTGCTTCTACTTCATAGCCTGGATCTTGTCCAGCACCCACCATGTCTCACTTTGAATCATTGGATAGCCTGGCTTGGGAAGGACCTTAAAGACCATCTACTTCCACCCCTCTGTCAGGGACAGGGACATCTTTCCTAGAGCTGCTTGCTCAAAGCCCCAGCCAGCCTGGTCCTGACCACTTCCAGGGATGGGGAATCCACAGCTTCCCTGGGCATCCTGTATGGTCCTTCACCACCCTCACAGTAAAGAATTTATCCCTAATATCTAATCTGAAAACTGAGAATAGATAATCTGAACCTATTCTCAGTTTGAATCCATTCCCCCTTGTTCTGTCACTACACACCCCTGTAAAAAATGTCTCTCCATCTTTCCTGTAGGCTCTCTTCAGGTACTAGAAGGCCACTATTAGGTCACCCCTAAGCCATCTCTTTCCCAGACTGAACAATCTCAACTTTCTTAGTCTTTCCTCAGAGGAGTTTCTCAACCTGGCCGCGGATTCCTCCCCTGCCTGCACTGTCGGTCACGAACTTCACTCTCCCAAATCCTTCCCCGACAAGGAAGCAGGTCTCAAGGCTCATCTGACAGGGCTCATTAGTACCGTAAATCATTAACGAAGCAAACGCAGTACATCCCACAGCGCTGAGTGTTTGTTTATTGATCTGCATTACCACAGCGACCTCCGCAGCTTTTCGGACCCGCTATGGAATGCGACTGCGGCGCTGTGGGCACAGCAACCCCACAGAAGAATCCCAGAACCAGCTCGGCTGGAAAAGACCCCCGAGACCATCGAGACCGAAAACCACCATGCCACCAGTGCCGCGTCCAGTCCTTCCTCTAACACCCCCAGCGACGGTGTCTCCACCACCCCTCTGTGCAGCCCATTTCAGTATATAACCACCTTTCCTGAGGAGAAATTCCTCCTAATGTCCAACCTAAACCTCCCCTGGTGCAGCTTGAGGTTACGGCCTCTCGTCCTGTCACTTCGCGAGGGTACATGTCGCAATCAGGAGCGGCAGCGGGGTAATTTCCCACACAGCATCGCCCCGACCCCCAGTGGCCGACTCCGAATCGGGTCGGGTCGGGTCGGGGCGGGTTCGGTCCGGTCCAGTCCGGTCCGCTCCAGTCCGGTCCGTGCCCCGCGTTTCCCGGCGGTGGGAAGAATCGCGCATGCGCGGAGCAGCCCCCTACGCACGGGGCGGGCTGTGGCGGCTGCGCGCGCGGCGGCGGCGGCGTCGGCCCCGCCCCCTGCCCCGCCCCGCCCCGCCGCGTGAGGCGTGCGCGGTGCGCGCGCGTGGCGGCCGCGGCGGGATGTTCGTGGCGCGCAGCATCGCCGCGGATCACCGCGACCTCATCCACGATGTGTCCTTCGACTTCCACGGGCGCCGCATGGCCACCTGCTCCAGCGACCAGAGCGTCAAGGTGAGCGGGGAGCCGCCGGGCCTGGTGATGCGCCAGTGTCGCGGCCTACCGGGCTGCGGGCGGGCCGGGGCGCGGCCGAAGGCTCGGTGCGCGGCGGGTCCCGGTGCGGTGTCGGGCCGTGGGGCGGGAGGCTGTAGCGCACAGTGCCCGTTGTGTTTGTGTGCGCGCTAACGAGTGTAAGTAAACACGGGAACTCCGCTTCCGACCCGGGGCTGCGGCAGGGAACGCATTCCCGGCTGCTGTGCCTGCAGCCGTGCCGCTTGTGGAGTTTATTCAGCTGAAAATCTGTGTTTATTAAAGAATGCTTACGGAAAAAAAAATACTGTTTCGTAATTTAGTGCCAATAATCTGTATTTATTGTGAGAAGGAGGTGAAGTGCCAGTAAGCAAAAATCCGGAGTGTTCCGTGTGTGTCCTGGCAGACTGGGGAAAGTGTGGAGTATAAGAAGTCTTCATTTTTACGTTCTTGTAGAGGAATTAAAGTAGCATTTTACATTTACTTAAAGGAAAAGTTGATTGCTTTTTTTTTGTGCATAGTGAGAAGATGGGCAAATATTTGGGAGTCACGTGGATAGATTTAAATCTAATTTGCAGAGAGCAGACATGTTTGTTATTAAATCCAGATAAATGGTTGAAAAAGTCACTTTTCTGTAGAAAGCTGTGTCACGTGTATATTAGGCTTAAAAACCAAGAAGTAGTCTGTTCTCCCTGACCACAGACTAAAAAGCAAATAACCAACCACAATAAAATGCGCCCCCCCCCCCCCGAAAATAAGCCAAAGCCATGGGGATCTTTGCTTTGGACTGACTACCAAGAGTGTGCAGTTCTTAAAAAAGATACCATGAGGTGGGTTGAACACAGAAACTGTTCTCTAGCAGTGTAATGTTACTTTCCAGTCATAACTGAATCCTTTATGAGAATGTTCAGAATGTCCCTCCACCCAGAGGAACAACATGACCCAGGCTGTGTTGGAGAGCCAGAGTGGCAGACGTGAGGTGACTTTTAGTACAGCTTCAGACTGAATGAGTGACTAACAGGAGGGAGTGTCAGGTAGTGTCTTTCATTTGGTTACGTTCATGACTTTCTATGTAATTTTTCAGTAAGAAACTCGTAAATATAAAGATGTATGGGAAATCAAGAGAGGGGAAGGTTCAGTGACTTGCATGTGGTTAAAAATCAAGGCAGAAATCTCATAAAAAGAGCCAAGATTTGTTCCCCCACTACCATGGTGTATATTTTACTCTCCTACTCTGCTTTTGGGATGAGTGCTGGGAGCTGCATTTGGGTTTTGCAGCCAGAGCTGAGCACGTGAGGTTGCTGGGGGCTCTGGAATGAAACAGAACAGTGTGCTCTTCGAACAAAGTGAATGAACTTTTGGGAATTGTAATAATTTCTCTTCTATGTAATTTACTGTTTAAAAAGGGATAGAAGACATAAAATAGTGGGTTTTGCAGGCAGTGCCTCTTCTCCCTACTTGTAATAGGGATAGTTTCATGGTGGAGTAAAGTGCAATTTTGTACTGGACCAAATAACAGGGTCCTGGATGAAAAGGTTTAGTGGGGATGTGTGTGTATGTTTTTGTTTGTTTTTATTTTATATATATGAATGGTTGTGTCTTTAAAGTACTAGTCAGTGAGGTTTATTTACAAATTGTATTTTGATTTCTTATTAGGTCTGGGACAAAAGTGAAAATGGAGATTGGCATTGCACTGCCAGCTGGAAGGTTTGTATTTGTAAAAATTACACAGACATAATCATAATTTCTCCTTTGTTTTTGGAGAACCATGCTTAATTTCTGCTGAATTTTAGAGCAGAAATATTTTTGGTTTGATGTAGATTCTGTATGTCTTGTGTAAAATACCTTTTCTTTGCTTTTGTAAAGCATCTCTAGTGCCTTTCACTTAAAGCAGATGCTAATATGCAGTCTGCTCTTGTTAGTACCTAGTTATGTTGGCAGATGAGTCTTAGTAAATATTATTAGTGACTGTGTTCAGGGAGTGGAAAACAGTACCTTAATTTTTAATATTTCCTTCTGTGTATAATAAGACTTAAAAACAAAAAAAAAGCGGGAAGGGGGAAATTAAAAGGAAAATGTCTGGCTATTAAATGTTACAACATCTGACCTCTGCTTTTTGTTCTCCAAAACCTTTCTGAGAACTGTGTCATAGAGATGCTCTGCTTCATCTGGATAATTAGTGCATTCAGCTTCTGAATTGTTCTTAAACTTGTGTTTAATAGGACCACAATGCATTCATCCCTGTAAATGCCAGCGCAAGGGAGGCTTTTGAATTCCCCTTCTCTAAGACAGGAATGTTGACTAGGTATGAGAGAGGAGCTTCATATTAAAAAGAAGATTAATAATGCTTACAAGTGCTTTTGAAAAGTACAGGCAAGCTAGAAATGAACATGGTAATGGTTGATGGAGAACAAAACTGTACTTTTTGCATCAAGACACAATCATAGTTTGGAACTTAAAGTAGTAATAAATGATGCCTTGAAATATGCTTGTAATAATTGCATTTAAACACTAAGCGCAACAACTTTGCAGTTATGGTTAGAATAAGGAACTGCAACAGCTGATATGTAACTTTGTATAAAAGAACATAGGTTTCAGAGGAACAGTGTTACTACGTCCTAGAATTCTCTTTTTCAGAAAGTCATGAAAATATATGGTTCCTAAGGCAGTAAGTTTGCTTCTCTGCAGTGTTCTGATGTTTTCTTGCAGACACATAGTGGATCAGTGTGGCGTGTGACATGGGCCCATCCTGAATTTGGGCAGGTCCTGGCTTCCTGCTCCTTTGATAGAACAGCAGCTGTATGGGAAGAAATAGTGGGAGAGTCAAATGATAAACTCCGAGGCCAGAGTCACTGGGTGAGACTTCTTTTCTGTAGCTGTAAAGTTTCTGATTTTGGCTATGTTTTGTTCATTTGTGGCAACATTCCAACTCAAAGGAAGTATTTTTGAAGCATTTGAGGAAAACAGATAACTGGTTGCATTCAGGCCAGTTTGTGTCACTATTATCAATGTTTAATAATGAGATGTTTCCTGGCAAACAACTGGCAGACATGAATTCCCATCTACAGTTGGGTTTTTCTCTGACAAGGGATAATTTGAAACAACACTGGCTGTTCTTGTTCATCTTTCAAACAATATAAAAGTTGGGGGGGAATTTTTTGGTGGAAGATGTAAGCAATCCTATGAAATGGTGTTGTCAGACTTTGATTAGCCTTCCTTAGGAAATAAATTTTTGATGGAAATTTCCTTGCAGGTCAAGAGGACCACTCTAGTAGACAGTAGAACATCTGTTACAGATGTGAAGTTTGCTCCCAAGCACATGGGTCTTATGTTAGCAACCTGTTCAGCAGATGGAGTTGTAAGGATCTATGAAGCTCCAGATGTGATGAATCTCAGCCAGTGGTCACTGCAGCATGAAATCTCGTGTAAGCTCAGCTGCAGTTGTATTTCTTGGAATCCTTCAAGGTATGTTACTAAAACATTTGCTTTATGACTGTAACAGGAAGGGAAAAACCATTCAAAGCTGAACTGCTTTGATTTCTCTTTGTCCAGAAGCGCTTAATAGCTTTCCCTGTGGACACAGTGTTGTGTCCTGCTGATCCAGTTACTCTTTTATTCATTAGCAGTAGTCCATGCTGAAGGTTCAGCATACAGGAGTTCACTTTAATGCATGGGATAGGATAAAAGCTGATTTAAAAACTAAAATCCATGTACATTTACCTTATGTGATTTATCTTCTGAAAACTGATAAAAATATCACTAAATCAATAATTAAAAGCACTGCAAAGAATGCAGACTCTGCTATGAAACTGGTGGCAAATACTAGACTGCAGATGCAATTTCTGTTATGGAAAGTCAGTTCTCTCTGAGAACATCATCTTGAATTGCTGAATAATGTTGTCTAATAATTTCACCTTAGTGAGTGTATAAGGTGGGCTTTTAAAACAACAGAGTGAGATAGTGGTAACTCTGAATAGCATTTAACTCCTCTTTCTTTGGGATTTTTTCCTTGCGGTATTTTGTGGTGGTGTTCTGTTTTCTCTATAGATAATGTGTTTGAAATTTAACAAATGGCTTGGTGTACTTTCTATGGGAAATACTATATATTAATATTATATATACACATAGATATAATATGTAAATATAACAATACTTGTTTTCACCTTTTAGCTCTCGAGCACATTCTCCAATGATCGCTGTAGGAAGTGATGACAACAGTCCAAATATACTGGCTAAGGTTCAAATTTATGAATATAATGAAAATACCAGGTATGCTAAATAATAATAATAATATATAACATTAGTGGGATTATGAAGTTGTTTATGATATATGAGCTTTTATTCCTATCATTAGATGTGGAGTAATAAATAAAAATACCTTAATTTTGTCCCTGATCCATTGGGTAGGAAAAGAGAGGGGGACCTCAGAATGGTAACTGATGTTAACAGAGATGATATTGATAATTTTATTCTCTGTCAGTGCAGAAGTGTCAGTGTTCTTACCAGCATTTTAAAGGGAGAGTTGTTGTTCTGTGTCTGTTAAATTGTGTGTTTAATTTTGCACAAGGAATTAACAGTTGAAATTTGACTTGTGCTGCACCAGGCACTGTTTTGTTCAAGGCCACCTTACAATGATTTTAAAGGCATTATTACAATGACAGAAAGCGCTGTGAATTGCTCATGGTCTGTCAAAGTTCAGGTTGTACAGTCAAGAGTCCACAGAACCAGAAAGGGCTACTAAGTTTGTGCACCACCACTTCCAGTTAAATGATAGCAGAGAAATTGTGTTTGACTGGGAGTGACCGATGTGGGAAAGGAGCCAGAGTGTTCTGTGGATTTTATGCCCAGCTTCAGGCAATGCTCTCCATGCATTAACAATAAAGTTACTGTAACGTACTAAGAAAATTGAATATGTGTTTATCATACAGCAGAGGAGGCAGACAGTAGTCTGCTTAAAAGCATGGAAAATTTAGTGAGTTACTGAGATGCAAATTCCCTTTAGATTTGTGAATGGAATATTTCTCTTCATTTCCCTTTTCCAATTGCAGACAAAAGTGTCCTTTGTACTGCAATCCTTGCTTTGTTGTATGACTCACAATACTGTAGCATACTGTACTTAGTGGCTACTGTATCTGATAGATTCAATTTCTGAAGAAATTTGCTTGAAATTATTGCAGAAATTTATGTTTAAATTTTTTTTTCCAAGTCTTATCATGTATTCTTAACCCTTTTCCCCGTTTCCACTATATCTGGTCTATATAATTTTAATCACTGGCAATTTTCATGGCATTAAAGGTTAATTTCTTGCCCTCTACAGGAAGTATGCAAAAGCAGAAGCTCTGATGACAGTCACAGATCCTGTACATGATATTGCATTTGCTCCAAATCTGGGAAGATCCTTCCACATCTTGGCTGTAGCAACCAAAGACGTACGAATTTTCACACTAAAACCTCTAAGGTGAGCTTAAGAGGAAGATGGTTTGATGTGATGTGATGCACACTATACAATCTTGTTCAAATTGTCTCTGCAAAGCAAAAGTAATAATGTATGCAGGATTGTTTTTAGCAACCTGATTTTTAAGGTGACAAGATTGTGAGCAAGTCTATAATTTTGTCTGAATACCTAATCTAATACACTTGTTATTACAAAGATTTAGTAGTCTCTGACATCATGTTCAAGCCCAGACCTTTGAACAGTTGTGTGCACAACTGTCACTTTTCTCTTAAACAGGAAAGAATTGACTTCATCAGGAGGATTAACAAAATTTGAAATTCATATTGTGGCACAGTTTGATAATCACAACTCCCAGGTGTGGCGAGTGAGCTGGAATATTACAGGCACAGTGCTTGCCTCCTCTGGTGATGATGGCTGTGTTAGGCTCTGGAAGGGTAAGGTCACCCACTTGAATCACATTAACTTTGTAGTCTAGTGAATATATTTGAGAAATTTTACTCAAAACATAATTTTGGAGTGAGTGTCCATTTTAGATTTGTGAAAGATAGATTTTTATTGTCTATATTTCTGTTTATGTTTAAGAAAAACAAAATTCAGAAATAACATTCTGCATGAAATACTTGCTTGATTTAGGCTGCTGTGAATAGCTGTTACTGTACCCTGAAATTGTTTCACCAGACTAGAGCTACATAAAGTTGTCATTTTAAAAAGTAAGGTGGATATTTTCCCTGACTTGGAAATTTTCCTCTAAACCTAGAAAATCTACATTCAGTCACAATGTCCAGGCAAATGGCTTTTTTCTGTGTGCATTTTTAAGAGAAAACAAACAAATAAATGCACCCCTCTGTCAACCAACCAAATAAAAAAAAAAAAAAAAAAAAAGCCCAAACCAAAATTCCCACAACAACAACAATAAAAATCTACTGGCAGTTACCTTACACATTCTCATTTGTTCCTCAGTATTGTAACAGTGGAAACTGAGTTTTAAATTATGGACAGGCAGAGAATATCAGGCAGCTAAAGGGCCGGATCCTCAGCTGTTTGGAATTTATATATAGGTATTGAAGTTCAGGTGTGATTCACACCAGGTGTGGGGCAGTTAAAACATATTTGTAGAGAAACTGAGCTTCAGAAGAGAAACTAACAGTGTCTGTGTATCTGTGTTTGCAGCTAATTACATGGACAACTGGAAGTGTACTGGTATACTGAAAGGTAATGGGAGTCCAGTGAATGGTAGTTCTCAGCAGGGAATTTTTAATGCCTCTCTAGGTTCAGCCAATACAAGTCTGCAGAATTCACTAAATGGATCATCTGCCAGCAGGTAGGTTAAGTAGTAGAGAGACTGATTTTCAGTAGTCTTTTCTCTGAATCTTTATTTCATTTAGCTCTCATATTTGTTTTACATGTTTTTAAAGAGCAGTGTCATTTATTGCATGAGTACTTCTATAAGCTCCTCTGGTTTTGCTCTGTGGTTCGTCTGTTATGCAGGTGTTAAGAGGAAAATGAACAAAACAGTAAGTCATACTGAATCAGTCTGTATAAATAAGCAATATAAATAATTATTTTGGTTTTTAGTCCTTTCATATTATTAAAAACAACATTTCTGAAATAGTTTCAAAGGAGAAGCTTCATCCTACTGGTGTGTAACTGCCCTTTTGGTTTAGATATATGCTTAAAAGTGAAGCAAAAATGCCAGCAACAAATTCTGAGTTTTCTGTGGGATAATATAGCAGAAGGGAAGGAAGAAAAGTTACTTGATAACAGTTTCAACAATTAAATGTTAGCGTGATTTTAGTTGTTTTTTTCAGGTGTGTAGCATCAATTGAATAAAAGTTCTGTGGTTTTAAAATTTTCCTCATATGGCATTCATATTGCAAATAATATGCCTCAATCTCTGTTAGGTTTTTGTTCTGTAATAGTTGCTTTTTAGTGAGTAAATTTTACTGCCTCTTCTGAAAAAAACATTTTCATTTGTGCACACTGAAATGTAGAAATATGCTGAGTCTTGCATGTGTATGGTGCAGTGTGTACAGTCAGCTTTACAGAATTATAAGTCCTATATAAGAATGAGATGTGGGCAGATTCCATAGCAGTGGTTTCCAAGTTTTGTGGCTACCTTTGTTTCAAGTGCCTTGGGATAGTTTCCTTTCTGTCCATGTGCAGTTACTCATGTGGGGTTTTTTCAGTTTGGAAAGCTTATTGGCAAAGTTGGCTTGTGGCGAGTAGCACCAGCCTATCCCCTCTTGCCCTTTCAGCAGTCAGTCCTGAATGGCAGTTCACAATCCCTAGCCCTGTTGAACAGAGAACAGGTTTCACATTTTCCTCACAAGATAAACGCGGACACAAGAGGTGGTAATGGGCCCGGTCCCAACAAGAAAGGGCAGCAAAATTATGTTAGTCATGATTCCAGATTCTACTTGCAGTGTAGCAAATGGAATGCAGCCCTGCCTTGGACATGGTATATCCAGAGCTATGTAGCTGCATTTGCTTGGGCTCCTGTGGGGAAATGCAGGCTGTCTTACAGCTCTTTGGCACAGGGTGTGGTTTTACAATCTCCTTATCTAAGACTCTGCTGCCACCAAGACTAACCATCCCCACCCTTCTCGTGGCTCTTCTCCTGTCCCTGAACTTGGTGCTAAGCCATTGTGCAGCTGAAACTTCTAGCATTATTTCTATTCCCTTCATTGCTCTGTATTGGAAGGTGTTTTGTTTTGGTTTTTAATAAATTATTCTTGCCTCTGATTTGTAAAACAATGTTATTTCCAGAATTAAGTCAGGGCCTGTGGAATTTTGTGACGTATGGTGTCTTGTCCTAGGATTGAGCCTTACGTAAAAAGATACACACTTTACTACAGGCTTTCTTTTGTAGTGATACTGGCCTGAGTTGTGTAAGCACAGCTGCTAACTTCTGTGTTAGTGTTAACGTGCTGATAAAGATTCATGCATTGACATTTGACTAAATAGGTATCCTACACATTACTTGTCTCTGACTGTACATGCTGTGTTTCATGTCTATATGTTTAAACACTTAAGACAGCTATAGCACAGGCAGATCTGGAAAAGTTTATAAAAGCGCTATGGCCAAACTGAATTTGTACTCAAAATAAATTTCAGAACATGTGATGTAGATTGTTAGGAAATAAACCAGTAGGGCTGTATTATTATGTTGATGTAATTGTGTGTGTAGATTTATGATACAATTTCCATTCTCCATTTGTATTATGTCCTTTTTAACAGAAAGCAGAGCTGATACCAAGCTAACTGGAGTAACTTTGGTGTTTTGCTGCTTGTTGCATGCACACAGGAATGGAAAACGAACTCCTTTTTCCCCTTCCCCAGCGCCGTTTGACCTCTCCCAAGACACCAGCAGCCTGCTAACTACTAAATACTGTTCAGAAAGCCTTTTTAAAACACGTTGTGTGCATTTTTTCTACTAGCCTGCACAGTTTGATACTGATGGAACGCCCGATAGAAAAATATTTGGAGAGGCATCTTGTTTGGAAAAAAACATAAACAACCCACCCAAACCCCAAAACTTCCATCAGAACATATTTTTGAAAGCTTGTAAAATTAAAAGATAGTTTGTGATTAAAAACAAGAATTTTTGTCCTTGATTGGGATGGGAGGAGGGAAACGACCATTACAGTAACTTCCATTAAAATTGTTTTGAGAACCAATTTGTTTTGCATTTCAGAGTGTTCAGCATTTGATAAGGATTCCCTAAACATTACAAGGTTGTAACTGCTTTGTAATATATATGCAACTGTTAGTTCTAAAGAAGTGAGAAATCTGTTTTGACAATTGTACAGATGATGGCTTTTAGTGGTTTGTTATTGCTTCATTTATATTCTTTAGTATGACTTCAAATAAATGTTTTGTAAGTACTGTCATACTTCATCCTGAAAGAAGTACTTTCTCTGTTACATATTTGTACATTCCTGTGGTAAGAGTTATAATTACATGGAATACTTAAATTCTCTCAACGTAATATCCTTGAAAAATGCAAACACTTTAGCCATACAGAGATAGAAACCAAAATGCAGTTTGTTGTTAATTGTCCCATAACTTCATTAATAAACTGATAGCTGTTCTTTGTTGTAAGTCCACAGAATTGTAAACAAGACAGAAAACATAATATAGTTATACTAAAATGCACGAGTGTTACGGGTAAGTTCTAATAAAAGCAGCAGCAAAATGACATGGAGTGGCATAATTCTGAATCTTGCATTCACCAGGAATCTTGAATTTACACAAAATTGAGGATTTTGCAGAAATATGTAAATAGATACAAAGACTGTATTTCGTTCAAAGCAGTTATTCTTTGTAAATGTATATCATTAATGTAAAAAGTGGTGTTTTTACATCTTCTAGAAATGCTGTGAAGTTAATCTGAATTAGATGCATATGCAGCAAGTGTACTTTGATAATATTTAATGTATATTTTGTGTCACAAAGAAAGCATTACTGAAAGCTGTTAACAAATCACAGAAATTCTGGGAGAATGAAAGCCTGTTAATAGCTGTACTACACCACCTTTTTGACTTCAAAGTAATCCATTCTTTTGTAAAAATGTATGCTAGGACTGTGACTATGGTATTTTCAATGAATTTTGGTGGAAAAGACTCTTATTTTGCTTTAAAGAAGAGTTTCCAGATTTGTCTTGTTTTGAATTACAAGCCTTGATTTCTGCTGTTATGTTCTATTGGTTTTGGCATGGATATACTAAAGCCTTTTTTTTTTTCCAGCATGTCTTTTCTCCCCTTTGGTTCTCCTTGTATTTACTACCTTTCTCTTCTTTTCTTGTTTTGTTGGTTGTTTTTTTTTTTTGTTCGTTTGTTTTTTTGTTTGTTTTTTTGTTTTGGTGTTTTGTTCCTTTCTTAATTGTTTCAGGTATTTCTTTCCCCCTCTGGATTCCCCACGGGCTGGATCGAGATGGTCCAGTCATGCCCAGCTCCTTCCTCCTCCTCCTCTGATAGAGCAGTCTTGTGATGCTGACACTGCCAACCTCCAGTATCCTCACCCTCGCAGACGATGTGTGTCTCGGCCTCTTAATCTTTTACCTGAGAATGAAGGGGTTTAATGTGTTACTTTAAATAAATTCTGAAGGGCCTTATTCTGGGTGTTTGTGAATGCTTCCATTTCTGGCTGCCTTTGTATTCCTTCTCTGGTACAAAAGACTTTTTTAAACATGTGGGAACTTCATGCATGTTTTGTGAACCAAAAAACATTTAGAACATGTTATTTGTGTATCAAAGACCATTTTATTTTGGTACCCATTGAATTTTGGGAACGTACATAAACAGTATTAGCCGTGCGCTCTTTATGGAGTAGATGGTTTCAATTTGCCTGGGGTTTTTTTCATTTTTTTTTAAATCTTTTTTGAATCAGTTTAGTATGGTCTTTATTTTTTTTTTTCATTTTGTATACTGCATTTATGTGTGATACACATTCTCAAAATTAGACATGCCTTCAAGACACTTGTGAGTGAAGAATGATGTTGGATCACCTTGTTAAAGAAACAAACCATTCCTGCGTATACTGCAGCAAAATAACTTGAAGTGTTTGGTTACTTAAGGTTTTTCCATCTTGCTATATAAATATTTAAATTTTATAATTGTGGTTGACTAATAAACTTGTTCTGAAAGGTCTGTATTTGTATGTCTTTCCTTGTAATTATTTTTTAACAGGTTCCTGATGAAGGAGTTTTTCTGAATCAGGTGTCCACTCTCCTAGCTCTGCTCTGTGCCATTCTTGATGTGCAGCTGCATATTCCCAGTCTGTGCCACAAGGTGTGCTCTCACTTCTCCCATGGCTGTGCTGGAGGTCTGTGCAGGCTCCTAAAGCTGTTGGGTTTCACATTACCTCTCAGTTCTTTTCCAGTGACTGAATTCAATCAGGGCATTTTGAAGAAAGAGTGCTAGCTTGAAAAATGCCAAATGTCTTTTGTGCTGTCAGCACGGGAGGGAGCATCACTGCTGTGGATCAGTATGTTGGCACTGACTCAGACTGGTGCAAGGCAGGCAGGAAGACAATGCTGGGCAAAGAATGCTTGGTATTGCCCAGGAGTAGCATTACTGCACAGGATGGGACTGCTGAGGTTTTTGGGCAGATCCTGGGGGAAGGAAGGAAAGATGAGGCCTTTGTGCTGCAGAAACCCAAAGTGTAATTGCATCTTTCAATGCGCTTCAACATGGACTTACCCTGTTTCCTAGACCACTACTGTGAGGTAAGGGAGAGGACAACTTGTATTTTTCCAAAATGACGTGTTCCTATGAGCTTTACTTGTGTTCTGAAAACTTCATTTGCTCAGATCCACCACATTTGTTTCTTTGTTTCTCTCTGAGGAATCAAGTTTTAATTTAAAAACCCATGAGGTACACTGGTATTAAAATGTGCTTGCTGAACATGTGTGGAGGGAGGCTGCTGATACTTTCCAGCCAACAGGAACAGAAGTGAACAGAAGGAAAAAAAAGTTTTGTAACTTTACTAGAAAAAGTTAACATGAAACCATGCCAGCTTTTATGCTAAACAGAAATGCTACATGATTAAAAGATAATATTTAAATGGAGGGTGGAAAGTTACTGTTCCTCTAAGGGAGAATGAATAACTGAAAAAATAAAAATCAACACTATTACACTGGGATATAGTCCTAAACCAGACCAAATTGTTTCTTGATATGGAAGCAACAAAACATATTTTTTAAGTGTTAAACCATTTGCAGCATTCATGTCTTAACCCTGGAAGAGGTCACTGATTACCAGTTAGAGTAATGACAATTTTTTGCAGTTTCTAGTAGTGCGTTGTTAATAGTTTATTCAGCATGGTCACGTTATTTTCCTTTGTGATGAACATGTGTTATTATTAGATATCCTCATTCCAGTCACACCTCTTACTAATGGAAACATGCTGTAAGATTCAGTACAAACAAGTCATGTTAGAACACAGTGGCCAGGTACTTTAACCTCAGCAAATGAGCTCAGGCTGGTTTTGTGGCCAATGCCTGCCTTGCCCCCTACCTGCTATTTTGTATTGACCTCTCTCCAAACCAGGAGCCTTTCATGTACATCCCTGACTTTCCAACTCTGCTTCCTCAAATTCATAGACTCTTCTTCCTTGACTCAAGCCTGTGAACTTCTGTGCAGGATCTGGGCCCTTGGACATAGGCAGCAAAACTCTAGGAGGGAAGATTAGAGAAGGGCTTTGAAAGGGATAATTACAGCAGGTACAAGCAATATTTTAAATTTATGCAGCACTTTTTAAGGCTACACTCCTTTTTCTTCTTTTGCAAGAATACCCAGAATAGCCCTTCTACTGCTTCTGTGCTTGGAGCACATCTTAGTTTGAGCTGCCAGGATTGGAAAGTTTTGGGTCTTGTAGAAGCCATGAGATGGCATTGGTGGTTTTCTTTGTTTTCCTTGGTTTTGTGGGTTTGTGTGTGCGGTTTGTGTCTGTGGTGGTTTTGCTTTTGCTGTTGTTTGGTCTTGTTTTGAACATATTTGAACCAGTATGAATTTCTGATTACAACAAATGTGGATTTTCACTCTCCATACAAGGAATACAACCATAGAAATGCATTCTGAAAACATCCTGGAGAGCACTGAATTTGATGTAGATCTGCAGAAGTTTTCATGCACACACACACATTTGGAAGGCACCTGCTCACATCCTCTACTTAAAAAAACCCCGTGACATGTACGCTTCAGCGTGGAAATGAAATTTTCCATGTTCTGTACATAAACTAGAACACAAGGAGTTCCACCTCAACATGAGAAAGAAATTCTTTACTCTGAGGGTGGCAGAGCACTGGGACAGGCTGCCCAGCATTCAAACCCCAGCCAGAGCCCCCTGCTCTGGTGACCCTGCCCTGGCATGGCAGTGGGACTGGACCAGAGGTTCCTTCCACACCTAATGATTCTGTTTTCCAGCCTCGTTGTGAAAAACGCTAATGACTTGTTTTTAAAATTTTAATAGTAATAAAATGGTTTTAAAATAGTAAAACAATTAGAATAATAATAATTTGGACAATTTGGAATATGAGATGATGGAAACAAAGAGTTTCAGATGGTCCAGGTACCTTTTTCTGGGCAAAATAAGCCCAAAAAAGGACCCACGTTAACAGAGGATTAACCCTTAAAAACAATAGCCTGTTGCATATTCATACACCTCATACATGATGCATAAATTCCATTCAAACACAGGATTCTGTCTGGTCAGTGTCAACTTCCTCCTCTTAATCCTGACGGCATCTTCAGGCTGAGCGAGGCAGGAAGAAGTTCGTTTCTTCTGATAGGAGGGCAATAAATTCTCTTTCTCTGAAAGATTTAGGTGTCCCGTGGCTGCTATCTTGCTGCGAGTCCTTTCTTTAAAAAAAGTATCTTGCATAGAATAGTTTCTATTTTAACCTTATCTTATAACCAAAAACTGTATTTAACGCACTACTTAAGAGAATTAATACAGCATTACTTTCTAACACAACACATATAATATTAATTTTAATATTTGTGAAAAACCAATAATAAAATACTCATTTTTCACATTATATGTATTACATTAGAAAGTAATGCTGTATTAATTCTCTTAAGTAGTGCGTTAAATACAGTTTTTGGTTATAAGATAAGGTTAAAATAGAAACTATTCTATGCAAGATACTTTTTTTAAAGAAAGGACTCGCAGCAAGATAGCAGCCACGGGACACCTAAATCTTTCAGAGAAAGAGAATTTATTGCCCTCCTATCAGAAGAAACGAACTTCTTCCTGCCTCGAAGGCGCTGTTAGGATTCGGAGGAAGAAGTTGACAATGACCAGACAGAATCCTGTGTTTGAATGGAATTTATGCATCATGTATGAGGTGTATGAATATGCAACAGGCTGTTGTTTTTAAGGGTTAATCCTCTGTTAACGTGGGTCCTTTTTCGGGCTCGTGCTGCCCAGAAAAGATACCTGGACCGTCCGTAACTCATGTTCTTATTGTTCCATTTTGTCCTAATTCAATTTGTCTAAATTATTATTACTCTAATTGTATTACTATTTTTATAACTATTTTATTACTGTTAAACTTTTAAAATTTTAAAAACAAGTGACTGGCATTTTTCAGATATACTATTCATTTTAATGTTTGAGAAAAGCCACACTCATCTAACTGATTCAGATGGCAAAAACGGGACAGAAAACAAAGCCGGGAATATAAACAACTTCACATGAATTAATCTGAATGGACCTTTTTTGTTTTTCCCATTTTTAGGTAGGACGGGTGACAGCAGACTCGGGCGGGATGTTCAGCGGCCCTTCCCCTGGAAGACCCGGAGCTACTCCCTGGTACGGGAACTCCAGCCCGGCTGGCCTGAAAGCAAATACCTGAGACAAAATACACCGATGACATCCTCCCCTTCCCCACACTGCCCGCAGCCTCGCCGCCTATTCCCGCTACCGTTCCCGCTTCCACTCCCGCTCCCTCAGGCCACACCCGGCCCCGTTCCTGCTAACGGCCGGGGGGGCGGGGCTGGGCGGTGCCGCGCGCGCATCGCCCAATCAGCGCTGCCGCCTGCCCCGCCCAGACTGTCTCGCTCCCCGTCCGCTACCGCGCGCCGTGCCCGCCCGTGGCCGGCTCCGCTTGGGGCGCTGCCATTGGCTGCGCGGGAGGGAGCGCCAAAGTTTCGGCGGCGCGCGCGGCGCCGCTGCGCATGCGCTGCCGGCCGCGCGGGTGTGGGGCGGGCCGATCGCGCGGCCGTTTCCGTTGCGCGCCGGGGGAGCGAGCGGTGCCCGCCCGGCCGGTGGGGAGCGCTGCGGCGGCGGCGGCGCGGGGCGGATCCCATCCCATCCCGAGTTTTGGTGGTCGGTCCGTCTGTCCGCCAGCTCCTGTTTCTGGTGCACCTGGAACCCTCGGGAAGGGCAGAGCTCTTCTCTCCCTCCTCTTTGGATAAAAAGGCGCTCGCCGGCTTCCGAACTGCGCGGCGGAGCGTGGCCGGTGAGCAGCGGGAGCCTTCCTGCCGCGGCCCGAGGTCACACGGAGTTGGGGTCGCCCCAGGTGCTCCCTGGAGGGGCCGCGGAGGGAGGAAGGCAGGCTGGGACTGCCCGGTCCGGGCGGCTTTACACGCTAAATATAGGCTGGCACGTCTCGCAGCGGCGCTGGAGTGAGTGGCAGGAGCACCGCTCTTGTTGGGCGCTCCGAGAGCGCTGTGAAAGCGTGTCCCTCTAAAGTCTTGGTGGGAGAGGGCAGGGAACGGTTCTTGAGCACTTCTGTGGCTAAAGCGGGGTGGTTTTCCAGGTTTCCCGGGCAGTGATGTGAGGGTGAAGTGTTCGGGTCCTGCCTGCAGATGCTGCCCGGGCGGGGCTGATGGTGGTGCCGGGCCGAGTGCTGTTCCAGGCGGGATGATGGAAGACTTCAGGGGTATCGCCGACGAGACCTTCCCGAGCTACTTGGGCCAGTCCTTGAACAGCAGCGCGAGTGTGCTCTTTGAGAATGTCACCGTCTCCTCCAACCCGGGGTTACCTGTGGCGGCCTCCACTGTCGCCAGGAGCCAAGAGGGCAGTGACAACAGGTGAGGTCTCAGTGAGTGCTATTCAGAAATATAAAAAAAATAGTTGAAGCATCTAACTCTGGAGAGCAAAAATTAATTTTGCAGATTACTTGGTCGGTGATAAAACTATTTACCAATCAGTATCTCAGTAATCAAACATAGGATTGTCTCTATTACCAGTGTAAACTTCACACTTAATTTGTAACTAGTAGAATACTTAACATTTACAAAAACTGCTCTTCGAAACTAATTTAATTTTTAGACTGTAACTGTCAAATCTCTTTTAACTTGTCTCTTCAGCTTACTTGACTCGAGTTTGAAGCTGTGTAGAGAAGAGAATGAGAGAGAAGAATGTATTTTTTACCTGTGTGTTCTCTGTTAACTGTTCACTGAACTTACCTGAATTTAGCTCCTTTTAGAAACTGTAAGATCCAGCATTATGTATAAGAACTAAAATTTGCTCAACAAGGAGTAGAGCAAAGAGTAACAATTTGAAGCCTTTGTGCTTAACTGCTGTCCTGTTACTTAACAAGTAAGATGAGACTTTAATACCCTGTCCTTCCAGAAGGACACCACTAGCCACCAAAAACTGTAATGTGTTTTTTCTCTGAAGAGCTACAGAAGACTGGAGAGGAGTGTTCAGAATACATATGTAAATACAGATTAGCTACAATATTGCAATAACTTAACTTACAGGAAATAAGTAGTCACAAATACGAGTTTTTCCCCTGCCAATTTTCTGGAAAACAGGAGCAGTGCATATTAGAATGACTGTGATGTGTGATTTTTTGCCCCACATTTACAGGCTTCCTGATGACTGTGCATCCTATTTAGAAGGGAAACATTCACCTCTATCCAGATCTTCTCACAGTAGTCAGTCACATCCTGAGCCAATGGAAAGAGTTGCCCTCTGCTTTCATGATGACATGTAAGTGAGGTAGTTAAAATCTAATTCTGTCCTAAAATGCAGGCACAGTGTAAGTTAGTATATAGATTTATATGTACTATATGGCTAATGATGGGCTATTTCAGAATTGAGTTGCAGAGTGGAAAGCAGCAGCTTTTACTACTGGCCTGCAGTAACTGGGGAGCTCAGCTGTGCATTGGCCTGTTAGCTCACAGTGTTTGGCAGCCTGGGCAGCTTTTCCTACAAAACCAGCTCCTCTGTGTTTTCTGAAGGGGGATAGTGCTGGGCCACGTGGAAGCACCCAGTGGCCTTCCACTCAGTGGCTGGTGCCACTTAGCCTGTGCAGCCCTACATCAGCAGCATTCTGCTGTTTGATTGATTAATTGGACTTCATATATGTGACAGGAACGAAATCTTCACAAGGGATGTTTCCTAGACTGTGAGGTTTTGTTTTGTTGTCATACTAATTTAAATTGTCCTAAGCATGATTATTTAATTGACTTACCTGAATTTGGCCTGTATTTATCTAGTTTACTTTACATAATCTAGAATTAAGCTGGTGTTTCTGGTTCGTGTCATGTGTGTGAACAGCATTCTGCACTGATATAAATATGTTTGGAGTAAGTATCAGGCAGCTTGCTTACAGAAGGAGCAACAGTTTCTATTAAATTTGCTTTTCTTGTAGCCTCAGTGATTGGTATTTCTTCAGAAATAGTTATTGTTAGAGATACACTTGAGAAAGCATTGCTGAGTGGTGGAAGTGTTGGAAGCTGTTGCATATTCTGACCAAGGCCAGATGTGCTGCTGTTGTGACACAAACTGTACTGTGTGCCTTTCTCACTGATAAAATTGAGCCCCAGGCAGTGGGGCTCAATCAAAACAACGAACATAAGATTTGAGACAGAGTCGGTGCCTTGATTGTACTCAAGAAAGAAAACAAAATACAGAACATGGACTAGTTGTGTTTTAGACTTTCAAATGTTAGTTTCATTTATTTACTTGAAATACTGAAGCAAAAGTATGAAACTTTAACATCTGGCCTGATTAGTTTATAAGCCTGTGTGGATGTTCTGTAAAACCAGAAGCGAAGGATAACTTTCCTGCATAATTGCAAAAGCTGTTATTTAATGACATGCAATTTCAGTAACTCATGTTCTTTATAATTTTGTCCTTTATTGAGTGTAATAGAAATGGTGATATTGTGAACTTGGCAAAATCTTGCCTAGTGTTTGTCTTGGTCTCAAATGGATCATGGAACTTGGCCAGAGTAAGCCCTTTTGTCCTTATACTTATCCCTCTTTTTATGGAAATCAAAGAGAGGAACAAATAGGTAGAGAGGCATGTTTTGCATGAAATTTCACTATTTGTTTCACAGTTTAGATTGTGATGCTGAAGTCCTTGTAATTTTGATATGTATTCTTTTATTGTAAAATGACAGGTCTTTAGAATCTATCCTATACTGGAAACAACAGACTGAGACAAAGCAATTGGAGAATGTATCAAATCTTTATCACAAGAGATGATGGTCTGTGTAACTAACTGATTTTTCATTTAAATAATTCTCTTTTTAGGGAAATTGCTACCCAAATTGAAGACCCTCAGCCATCCTGTGTTAATTTGAAAGAATCCCACTCAATATATGGAGAGCAACCTCAGAATGTCGTTGAACATTCAAATCACAGTCAAAGTACCTTACGTGAAGTTTTGCCTGTTGAACAATTGAAAGGTATTACATTTTGAGAAAAATTGTGTACTTACTGTCACTGTAATTAGCTTTTTATACTGCAGATGTCTTCTTTTGACCCTTTCACTGTTTTATGGCAGATTATAAATGGGTTTTGAAAAAAAGCCTTTTGGATTTGAGCAAATTGAAAACAGAGAAAGCTTGTGGTTGACATGTTCTCTGAGTTCTCCTCAAAGTACAAAGCTATACAGCAAGTTGTTGAAAAAAGTGTTTGCTATATAGTATCATAAATAGAATGCCAGTAGTAATCTGACTTAGTTCAGGAACTTTATGGAAGAAGTGTATGTAGCTTGTTCTCTACCCCTTCTATTTCAGTAAGTGTGAGGCTGCAAGTTTATGTTTTAGCTAGCATCTCTTCTCTTGCCCCATTCCAACCTGTAACAGATGTCTTTAATTGCTGCTGTAGGTGTTGGAAGCATGCCCCTCTAGTGGGGTTATACATGAAAAAACAGTTTTGAGTACTTGCTGTGAAAACTATACTTTTTCTGAAGTCTGGGTAGAGTACTGGAAACAAAAGAATATTCCCAAATTAATTTTAATAGTATGGCTACTGATATTAAGCTTGTCTGGGGTTCTTGCTAATGCCAGTACTGTGAATAAATTCTACTTGTCCTTTAAAAGTCAGTAAATACAATTAGTAAATATATACTTTTAGACATTTTCCTTTTCCAAGCTTTGAGTATTTGTATAGGTTTTTGTGAAGTATTAATGATTTTGACAGATAACATGTTCAATGATAAAGTATTGTGACCTGTAATATAAATAGACACATAAAATCCACTTCTAACAGGGAAGTGTTGGCTCCAGTCCTTTGTTGTTGAAGTCTTGAATAAGTGGTAGTAACTGGCAAGAAAATGGTGATGCTTTTGAAAACTGAGAGTGCCCAGTGTTTGGACTTGATGGTGGCCAGGCAGATTTAGTTACTTGATTTTAACTTGGAAATTATTTGAAAATTGTCTTCTATTCACACCTATTACTAAAGAATTACAAACCTTTTTTGCTAAAATTTGTGTGTGCAAGTCTAAACTGTTCTCTGTCTTGTGGGACTTCCAACTGGATTATATGCGGATCTGAAAGACATTTGGAAGCTGCTTTAAATGATCCAAAACAAGAATTGGTCCAATAGATGAAATGCAGCAGTGGAACAGAACCCTTGTTCCTCTTTCTGCTAGCACAAACTGGGACTCCTTGCTTTCTTGTGCTGCCTTGTGGAAATCCTTAAGGCAATAAATAACTTCGATCATTTTTAGAGTTTTAGCCCTGATGAAGCTCTGCCTATTTAACAAGATGCTTTAGATCATTGTCATAAGAACGTACAAGGTTTAGTGTTGTGGTAATCTGTATGTTTGGGTTACTTCTATGGTGTATGCCAAGACCTTCCAGAGGCTCAGTTTAAACTTAGAGAATAGTCAGCACTTATGTTCTCATGTTTTACTGCTAAAATACTGCTCTACACCACTTTCTTATGTTTCAGATTTGCCAACTGGAATATGTTTTCTCCCAGATGTTAAAAACAGCAAGGTAAAAACTTTTCCAAATACAGTGAGATGAAATGTTTTTTAATATTAATCTAATAAATTTAATTCTGTGAGAGGAGGAGGAAGGAATGGAGCTGTGTTTATTGTTTTATACTGTGTATATCTTGTGTTTTAAAGGTGCTGTCATGACTCACTTTGCCTTCATTTTGCAGATCACTTCATTAGTACCGTGTGAACATGACTCCATCTAATATTCCTCAGCTGTGAAAACTGTTGTTTGTTCCTAGCCTCCACTGTCTTGTAGTTCTTTGTCACTGTATGGACCTTGCATTTTATGCCAGTTGTAGTCTGTCTTAGTGAAGCATCTTTTGAGGAATTCTTTTGTAGTGGTTTTGGAAATTGAAGTACACAATGCAGAGCTAGCAAATAGCTGCTGGTATTGACAGGTAGGGTTATGCTTCACCTGTTTTTATCTACTGTATTAGAGATGCTAAGAGTTCTGGTCACAGAGACCCACTGCAGACAGGAATGGGGGGGTTTCCTGTTCCTTGTAGAAAATACACATCAGGCTGCAACCAAATGCTGTCCAATACATACTCCTTAATGTGTCAGCTAGTATTCTGATTTAGTTTTCTGTCATTTGATTTTTGTAGGGGCCACAGTGGTCAGTGAGTTGCAGTTGAATGCTTGCTGGCTGTCTTCTGAAAACCATAATTCATTTTCCTTTCAAATTCTTTACTTTATGAACTTGGACTTTTTTTTTGCTGTGTCAAAGATCTGTTCATCACAAAGAATATGAGACTAAATCCATAGCAGACATTACATCATGCTGTTTTTAAAAATCATTCAGCTATAGAAAAGATAAAGTATTTGCAGTTAACTAGATTCAGCTGAAATATTGCTTTTTGAGTAATTCAGTGTGCTCCTTTGGAGAAATTTCCAACAAAAGTTGGATCTGTGTGTACCATTTCTGAAGAGGCTCTGTTTTAACAGCGCAGGAAACTATTGAGAGATGTCTTTGTACATTAAAGTTGGGATTGCAGCTCAATGAATGATGGAGGACAGTTTTTTCAAGTGTAAACTCTAATCCAATGTTTCAGTTTTTTATTTTGAGATCTCTTAAGTTTGGTGCCCTTCAGATGGTTTTTTGCTCTTCCCCTTTTATGCTTCCTATGTTTCTTGCATGCGTCCATTCTGGAAGCTATCGGGCAAAGTCCATTGGAACTAGAGTGTTTCCTAGGATAAGTAAAAAAAGTGTATGCAGAGTTTTGCAATATTATTCACCTCATTAATTATTTTATTTTTATTATTCACC
The DNA here is from genome assembly GCF_035770615.1 of Melospiza melodia melodia. Classification (NCBI taxonomy): domain Eukaryota; kingdom Metazoa; phylum Chordata; class Aves; order Passeriformes; family Passerellidae; genus Melospiza; species Melospiza melodia. The sequence goes on along the minus strand of NC_086194.1, from coordinate 120,743,796 downwards.
TCATTAATTATTTATATTAACTGAATTCATACGTTAGTTAGTAATTTCTAGAAACATTTCTTTATGGGTGCTTTTCACAGGTTGGTCCATCTGAACCTTCTGAAAAGCTGATGGAAGGTGTTATCTCAGGTGTTCACCTTAGCAATAGCCTTTCAAGTTTTTTGGAGAATGAGAAACTCTCATCTCTTCTAAGCACAGATGAAGATTCCACTGGTAGGTGTGTTTATAACTCTTGGTAGCTGAGTCAGAATTAGTCTCAATGTTATTGCATACTTGAGAAAAAAGATTCTGTTTTACTTAAGTATTTAATATCAGATTGTGCTTGATAAAAAAGTAGTATAACAATTTTAAAGAAAACTGTTCTTTGGAAAACTGACTTTTTAAATTGTAACAGGAGTAGATGGCTATGGAATTTGTCAGAGAAGATCACAATTGGAATTTTAATCTAAAAAATTAAACAATAGTGCTCAGTTACTGTGAAGCAAAGATAGAAGTGGCAACATCAGCATTGATTTAATAAAGTGGTAACTCTACCTACATTTTCAGTTCAGTTCAGTAGAGATAAAATTCTGTAGTGAAGAGCACACCCATGCAGTTAAAAAGGACTTTTACTTGAGTTTGAGTTCACCTCTCTTTAGATGCTGCATGTTGTGGTAGCAGCATGTGTGCGGTAACGTCTGAGTTTTAAGTCTGATTTACTTGCAGGCATAAAAATGAGTGCATGAGTTCTAGATCACTAAGACTTTTGAACTTTTTGTGCCCTTCCAGGGGCTGCTGCAGAAGGACAAACATGCTCTTCATTAGTGCAGCTGACTTTGCCCATGACATGAAGGATGACAGGGCATGTTCTTGGATGTACCAGTGGGGGAGGCAGAGAGATCAATAGGGTTACTGTTGTGAGATGAGGTACCCTTGCAGTAAAGTTACTGCATTTCTCCCATGGCATCTACGTATGTCATGGCTGTCTTTTGAAGTTGTTTTGTTCTTTCTTGTTGCATAACTTCACTTGAGAGTTTAGCATAATAAGAATTAAGTTAATAGTTTGCTGAGTAGAAATACTGTTGGGTTGTTTCTTACACTCAAGAAGATGAAGTTACTTTTGGTTGCCCTCCGAAGAGTTGGTAGCTGTTAGCTGGAAATATTTGCCTATTCAGGGTTCCAGTACTGGTGAACCTAACTGGTCTTTTTGTTTTTATCATGCAATTCAATATTCAGTGTAAATTATGGAATTGTTTTGGTAGTATATCAGGTGATATAAAATGTCTGTTAAAATGAAAAGGATATTTTCTTCACTTTTCATAGGTGAAGATATTGATGATGAAGAATTTGATAACAAACTAGAAGCATATTTTGAGCAGCTGATACAACCAGAAATAAGAAGAGACACCAACCTGCAAAACCTCTCAGAACACTGTGCAGCACTGAAGCTGTCTGAAAATGTCTTACTAAAAGTAGGTTTAAAGTTCAAAGCTCAGCATGCCCAATGGCTCTTAAACATGTTAAATTTTCAGTGATTATATTTGTTGGTATTCTAAACAGAGTTAGTTTTAATGGTCTTTTTGGTTTCCTTTTTTTGTTTCTATAGGTATTAAGGCAACATGCTGGCACTTCTTTTTGATGATACAAGTTTATAAATAATAATTTTAATCACTTGTTTTTCATCTTGCATAACAATGTCCAAGGTCTTTAAAAGTGACACAGAGACTTGTCTTTCCAGGAGAGTCAATAATTCTCTTAAATAATTGGTAAATAATGTGGAAGTTAAATGTAGGGCAGTAACAGGCTGGTTTGTGGTTTGCCTTTGAGCAACAGTTAGCTCCATTCCAAATGAGTTGCCAGGGATTAAGTGCCTTTCCATTTTCTTGGCTTTGCAACAGTCATTGTGATCCTGGCAGTCTCATGCTTGACCAGAGTGGAAAAGTGTGATTTAAACAGTTAAACTGCAGCTTCTGAAATTTCAGAAATTTCCCAACTGACATCAGAGTTTCCAGGCTGTTTGGGAAGTGATGTTAACCCTGTTCAAGTAGTTTGGATAGGCTGCAGTTTGTTACAGCGGTGCATGAAGGAAGGGATAAGTGGTTTTAAAAGTGAGAATAGCAGAGCTCTGCTCTCAGGGCTTCTCTGTGCAACATGTCCCTGCCTTGTAGATAGACAGTAGGGTAGGTGCAAAAGGCTCTGAGTCTGATTTGGACCCCTCATCCAACAATGGGTCAGCTAGGAGTGAAAGGGGAATAACACAGAACTCTTGTTAAAGGGAATGAAAAGATGTAGTAGGAATAAGAAGAAATCTTCCCATCCTCTTGTTGTGTATGCCCTTGCAGGCACATCTATGGATTGGCATGGCCAGCAACTCTTCTTGGTGGCAGAGGCTAACTAGAGGTGCTGGCTATGGCAGTGTCGTATGAGTGAACAGAGAATCATTAATCTCTTTTCTACCAGAGAATTTTTTAGTATTCTAAAAGGCCCTGTAGTGTTTTTTTTTGTTTGGTTTTTTTGTTTGGTTTTTTTTTTTTTTTTTTTTTTTTTTTTTTTTGGTTTGGTTTTGTTTTTTTTTTTTTTTTAATATCTAATCTACCTAAATGTTTTATAATTTTTATCTAAAGGAGAGCTTTAAGGATTCTGCCGGTTATGGGGCTGTGACTGAAATAGATTCTGGAAGTGCTAGTGATGAAGATTCACAAAATGAAGGGATAACTGGACGTCCTGTGCAAAAACAAACGCTGCCCAGAGCAGTGCAGGAAATGGTATGAAATTGCCATTTAAATTCCTATTATTCATGTAGAGTAAGTCTGTAGTAGAAGATGGCAGTGTGTTTGAAAACTTGTTAGATCTTTAGCTAACCACCCAACCTTCCTTTACAAAAAATTAATAATACCACTTTGGTTCTATGCCTGTTTTTCAAACATAGTCAGCTTGGACTGTTTTGTATCTAGAACTTTTAATACATGCAGTTAATAACTGTGCTTCTGTCACTTTTCAAATGATTATTGTTTTCAAAGAATTTGGTGACTGCTGAGGATGTGCTGGATTCCCGCACAGCTGCTGAGCTGCGATTAGATTCCCTGTACCTCCAGTGCATGGACAGCCATAAAGCTGATGTCTCAGATGTCCTTCCAAAGCAAGAACTGGAGTCCTCTGTCTGTCAGGCTACTTATTCTGATGCAGAAGTGCTACACACAGCAAGAGGATTTTTGGGATGTGACACCACTCCTGAGCTTCCTAGTGCAAATGCGCCTCAGGCAGATGCAACTCAATGTAAAGCTGGTCTTCCTGATACTTACCTGTCTCCAGCTGGGGACAGCTATGAGAACTTAAGTTTAGCTACAACAGACAAAGGTGGGATGCTTTACATACAACCTATCCTTACATTAAACCTGTCCATGCAATTGTGACCATATTCTGTTGCATGGAAAAAGAAATAAAATTGTAAGCTAGGCATTTTTATTTAGTTGTAGGACTTGGTAATAAAAAACAATGTAGCATGAATTAAGTCTGACTTGCTATTGTTTTCAGAAACACTGATTGTTGTATATTGTACTTAACTGTTACTTATTTGCTGATGAAATTAGTTTAAGCTTGCAGTTGGAGCAACTTTTGCCGTATCCCTTTTTTTTTTTAATCCATAATGCAGCATTTGATGTATTTTTTAGGTGATTTGCCACACAGCATTGTCTATCAAAATGAGGAGGGCAAATGGGTGACTGATCTTGCATATTATACTGCATTTGATGAAGAACAAGATTTAAATATGTCTGAGGATGATAAAGGAAATGAGGAATTCGTTACTGGCTGTATGTAATCATCTTTTTAGTTAACTCTTGTTGTCTGTAATAATGTTAAGTAAGCTTTCTTCCTTTTTTTTTTCACTTCAACAAATCAGTATTTGGTGTTACAAACACTCCAGGTTTTAGATATTACAAATTATTTGAAAGCTGATGCTGATAGTAATCTGTAGTGATATTATATCATTATTTATAGTACATAGCTTCTTGCTGTGTACCCTACTCTTCCCATGAAGTGTGTTTTAAAACAAAACAAAGCATTCCAACATTTGCCATTGGTACTTACTGTATGAGCTGAGGCAACTCCTCTCACTTCCACAGTTTTTCCTTTGGACTTTAATGATTGTTTTCCTTTCTTGCAAGAAAAAGAGGAGAAGAGTAATTTTGTGTTGAGTGATGCTTATAAGAGAGGAAATAATTATCAATGAGGAATTAATACAATGTCAAATAGATGCAGTTACAATGTCAAAATTTGAGAGACTTGGCTAGCTGCTGATTTTTTGTGAAATCCCTTGATTTCACAATGTCTTGATTGTTAATGTCTTGATGCTTAAAGATGGTACTGAAAAATATTGGAGCTTTTTGAGGGACTTGGGGACTCTCATCTTCCCTTGAGTTCCAGGCTTTTTGTACCTCTGTTTACTTAAAAAGTTGTTTATTATCCTTAAGCTATATCAGACTGATCTTCATGGGAGTCTATATCTTTGTCATACAGGCTTGGATAATACACATGCAGTGCTATAGGCAAATTGATTCCTTAGCACTAAAATGTCATCTGTTCATCTGTTTTGTAAGAGATTCAAGCAATGTGTGCAACAGCATTTCTCCTAATCTCTCCTAATTTCTGAAGCTGACATGTAGGTGGGCTAATATATTCTCAAGATGTCCATGGTCCACTCAAGATTCTTCTTTCTTTCAAAGCAAATTATGTCTAATGTTGTTTATTTTGAATGAATGATCAAACAGGGTTGACTGGTTGAAGTAATGTTTTTCAGCACTGTAGTGGTTTTCTGATGGGTCAAGTCAATATCATTTGGGTGACACTTTCCCATCTACTATGTGAGTAATGTAGAACTCTCCCGTGATCTTTCAGAATCATTATATTTCAGACACCTTCTATATCTTAGACTGGAGTTGTCAGGTGATTAGAATATTTGACTGTTATAAATTTTTCCAAGGCTACTTACGTTTTTCCACCTGATAGGTTTTTAAAATCTTCGGCTTTCAAGTCAATGAGCTTACCTCTTTGCATAGTAGATGATAACGCACTGACAGATTCCACGTGGTTGGCATTTTTCTGGCTGCTACTCTGCTTGTCTGTCTGCAGTGGTGTTTGACAGCTGAAGAAATTTTATTTGTAAGGACAGAAAGGACATGTTACATCTGATTCTTTGGTCTCTCATTTATGACATGTCTCTGTCAGCAAACTGTGCACACAGTGTGGTCTTGTATGGAGTAGTGCAGGAATGCTCACTTGACAGTGTTGGGTGCTTCAGAAAGTCTCTTGGGGCTTTAGGGCTCATATAGAAGATAAAGAACTGCTGCTGTCAGAGAGTTGAATATAACAACATGTCATTCACAGTGCCTTTAGGGGATGAACTTGGATTGCTCAATGAAGATGTATTCCAACTTTGTCAACTCTGTTTTTTCCTCAGAGTGTGTATTGTGACTTCCCATGAGTAGTTTTATGGATAACAGCTGTATTCACCTTACAAGTTTGCATGCATTCTCAACTTTTGCTCTCTATGCCTAGGGATGATCTGTGTACAAGGACATGTATTTTTGAAGTTTTGATGAGCTTAATGATGCATTTACATTGCGGTCAGGTAGTAGAGTAGTATCTCTTGATCAGTTTTTCACATTTTGGTGCAGAGATTCTTAAGTGTTAGTTGTTCTGTAGATGATAATTGTGAAAATAGTACAGGCATTTGAATTCAAAAATAAGATTGGGTTATTTAGCCTGTTAATTTGCATGGGTTTTTCATTAATAGGTACAAGCCAGTGTCTTTCTTTTGCTCCAATTCAAAGGTACCACCTTGATGGAAAAAATTTTCAACTTCAAATATAGTAAAGGTTTGATCTGAGTTAGCCATGTGATGTTTGGTTCTCGCTAGTATGGGTATCATAACCTATAAAAAGTTCTAGTTTAGCCTGGGGCTAAGGCTGTTAGAAACTTTCTTTATTTACCACTAAGTTAATTAGCTAAATGCTGATTTTACTTTGGCTTCTAAAGATCCAGCAAGAACTCCTTTAAAACTAATTTCGTATAACTTTTCTCACCAAACTGGGATTGAATAACTCCTACTGTGCCCCAGACTGTCTCAGGCCTAGAATTTTATGTGCAATAATTTTCCATCAAATTGAGTTAATGATGACAAATAGTAATGATGGTACTTAGTAACTTTTGCTTTATTTTAATAAATATTCTCTTTGGTTTTAAGCTGAAGCAGCAGCTATGATTGCACAAGACCAGGAAGAATTCGAGAAAGCACACAGGCTCATGCAGGTAACTAATGACCTCAATGTAAAATAAACAAAATAGTTTTCTTATTTACAAATTACAACTTCTGAAATCTCTTTGGTTGCAGGCAGGAAAGGTAGGCAGTCTAAATGCATCTGAATTAGCAAATACTTCATGGAGATCTGCTAATAGCTTCATTCTGCCAAGAACATCTGATCTTCATAAAGATGCCAGCTATTTACGTTTGTCTTTGGGGGAGTTCTTTGGTCAGAGATCTGAAGCTCTTGGATGTCTTGGTGGAGGCAGTGATGTGAAACGGGTATGTATCTAAATGTTAGTATTGAGAAACAAGGAAAAGACAAGACAAACGGCAGCTAGCACTGGTTTTGTTATTTTGTAAACAGTTCTTTATCAGATCTAATTTTCTAAGTTGATTTAGGAAGGAAATTCTGTGTGTTACAGGTGTGGGTTGACTGGTTTCCTACTGGAATTTCTGATGTGAAGTGCTGCCTGGTGTTATTGCTGAATGTTGATCTTTGCCTTTTGGTCAGGAACTAATTATGTGTAGGATTAGAGGGAGAAAAGTACACCATATACAGGAGGCATGTTGGAGGTCCCAGCAAATTACCCACACAGTTGAGTGAAATGCTGGTCAGACAAGGGTATTTAAACAGTGAGGGCATCTCTGAGTGGCTGTTGATAGCTGATGTGCTATCTGGGCAGTGCCCAACTTCAGTGAAAATGTAGTCATTTAGATTCTGACTTACCAACCCCTGTACATGTCTTACATCTGGTGGATAACTGACGCTTCTCTCTTCTACCGTTGGTAGACAGGATCTCATCTGTGTTTCATAAAAAAAAAAAAAAAGGTGGGGAAGTGTGTACAATGAGAAGAAGTGGTCACACATGCTTGTGTAATTCACTTGTATCATGAGGAAGTTTTGGAGTTGGCAGAGTTAGAGTCTGTCCTAAGCATTCTAAGGCTCAGTGGCAGACCATGCCTTCAGGCAGAGATGATGTGATGTACTTTATTTCTTTATTTTGAGTAACTGGTAGACATAAATTGTGTCCTGGTTTCAGTTGGAATAGAGTTAAGTTTTCTTTGTAGCGGTTAGTACAGTGCTGTGTTTTGGATTTAGTATGAGAATAATCTTGATAGCACACTGATGTTTTTGTTGTTGCTAAGTAGTGCTTACTCTAAGTCAAGGACTTGGGGAGTGTTTCATGCTCTGCCAGTGCAGCAGGTGCACAAGAAGCTCGGAGGGAGCACGGCCAGGACAGCTGACCCAAACTGACCAAAGGGATATTCTGTACCATAGAACATCCTACTCAGTCTGTAAACTGGAGGGAGTTGGCTGGCAGCCATGGATCACTGTTCAGGGACAGGCTGGGTGTTGGTCTTTGGCCAGTGAGCAATTGTGTTGTGCACCACTTGTTTCTCTTGGGTGTTATTCCCCTCTCCTTCCTTTTCATTACCAGTATTATAGTTGTAATTTATTCTTGTGTCAGTTATTAAACTGTTCTTATCTCAACCCACAAGGTTTGCCTGTTCTTTCCAATTCTTTCTGTGGGGAGAAGGTGGGGAGTGAGCAAACAGCTGTGTGGTACTTAGTCCCCAGCTGGGGTTCAGCCATGCCAGTTGTTAGTTTATTTTATCTGTGTATGGGAAGTGCAGTGTATGTGTTCAGATTGGGCATTTGCAATGCCGCATTATTTCTTAGTGGTATGAGAGGTATACCAAGCAAGCACTGTGGGCCAAAACTGCTTTGCAAGTGTCTTGAATCTGTTTGTTCATTATTCAATTTACTCATGTGTTGCCAACATCTTTTCATTAAAATCCTTTCTTAGGATTTTTCCTTGTGAGAAGCTGCAGTTTTGCAACCAAGTCCACCTGTGATTGGCCCCTCTTAGATGTTTACAATTAATGGCCAATCAAAGACTGAGCTCTCTCGGACAGAGTCAGAGAGAGCTCCTTTGTTTTCATTCTTTGCTATTCTATTCTTAGCTAGCCTTCTGAGAACTTCTCTTTCTATTCTTTTTAGCATAGTCATATGTTATATATATATCATAAAATAATGAATCAAACCTTCTGATCATGGAATCAACATTCTCATCTCTCTCTCATCCTGCAAACCCTTGTGACCACGGTCACAATTGGTGACCCTGAGTGACTGAAGCGGAAATCATCACTTGGTGAGACCCCAGAGGAGCAATTGCTGCACTGGGTAAACCCGAATGTGTGGCATTGATGGTTGCTTCACAAGTGACCACAGAAGTGGATTCTAGCCAGGAGCGGAAGAACTGAAGATCCTGATTTGGACAGAGTTCACAGCAAGGCTGACCAAAAAGAGAACCTTCTGAGAAGACTCCAGGAAGATGGCCAGAAAGCTCAGCAGCACCATGCAGCTGGCCAAAGAGTTTTGGACTCTGTCACAAGGTACTGTAGGCTTTTGCCTTCCTGATGATCCTGGCCTTCACAGATTATGGCTGCAAAGGTGGTGGGGTCTTCCCACCAAGGCCGAGGTTCCTTTCTCCCCTTCAGAGAAAGGCAAAATGGGGTGAAGAAGATGGAATTCTTGGAATTGTCCTGGCAGAGAGACACTTACATGAGTTTTTTCGATAGGCAAAGCTTTTTGGCTTTTTTGCGAATGTGCTGTATGCCCTGGATGTGTTTGTATGGGAGTACATGGAATTAATTTTCCAATTCCTTTTGGACCGTGGATTCGGACACCCCCGAATTTACCTAACATTTAAGGCACTCTTCCTGGTCTTGAAGCGGAAAGCAGCTGTTTTTCCCTGGATTGCTAACTGCAACGGGCTCGCCCCATATCCCCCGACTCCAGCAGGAGCAGACCCTTTGGAGGGGGACGATCTGCTGCTTCCCAGCTCCCCTGCATCCCGGTGAGGGGGCGAAGTTTTGCCCATAGCTGAAGTTTTTTTTTACTGCGTTTTCGGAGCATGCTCACATGGAGCCATTTTTCTCCCCCTCTTCTCTCTCTCTGGGGGACGAAGAGTGGGCAGCGCCGCCCCGGCCAGCGCCACGAACACCGCCCCGTGGATTCGGGCGCTTCCCCGCGTGGCCCCTCCCGTGGCCGTTTCTCCAGCAGAGCCTGTGGGCGCGGCGGCCCCGCCTGAGAGCTCCGGAACACCGCTTCCTGCACCTGCACCGCTGATGCTAGGCAACCGCGATCCGGAGCCGCTTCCTCCACTTCCCACGGCCGTGCCTTCGCCCGCAGTGCCGATGCTGGAGGTTGCAGCTGAGGTCAGCGACCCACCGGCCCCCTCACTGCCTTCCACCGAGCCAGTCCCTGTTCAGGATGATGCTGAAAACGGCGCCAAGCCTGCGGGACCCTCGGAGCTGCCTGCGGTCCCGCCGCCCCCGGCAGCTGCTGCGGCGGCTTGTTCGAGCTCGGACCGTCCCGGGCCATTTGCCCTTGCAGCAGCAGCCCCGGCCGCCGGCCTCTCCTTCCGTGGAGGAGGTGTGGCTCGCCAGCTGGCTGTGGGTGCAGCCCTTCTGCTTGCGTTCAAAATCAGTCTTCTTGGCGGGCTGGGGGGTGTCTGTTCGGGGATTGCCCCTTGGAGGTGGCCGTCTCTACCGCCCCTCGCGCACCCCAGCGGTGAGGGACAGGTGGGTCCCGAAAGTTCTGCCCCCGGTCCCAGGCCAGAGAAGGTTGGCGTGGTGCCGTGAGGCAGATGGGGGCAACATCATCTGCATTTGCATGGCAGAGGGCACAGCGGGAAGCGATCATAGCTTGTTTGCTGTGGGGAACAAACATTCCTAGGCCCGAGATGAAGATTCTTGGGACGGCTTCTATTCCCCTGCTGCTGGCATGCCTTGGTGATTTTGGTGAAAAGAAGAGTTTGGCCCCTCGTCACTCGTTCTGCCATTGTACTGGCAGCGGAGTGCAGGCCTGTGGCAAGGCAGAGCCTGCCTCATGGGTTGGGCCTGGGCTGTTGGGCTCGGGTCCCTGGGCCAGGGCCACCTCCCGGCCTCCTGATGGGTTTGGGGGTTTCGCTTCCCCCTTCCGGTCCTGGGCCACTGTCCACATGGGCCAGGGCCCCCAGGGCCTTTCTCATGCTCCACTGTTGCTGCTGCTGATGCTCTTTCTGAAAAAAAAAAAAAAAAAATGAAAAGGGTTGAAATAGCTGGCAGCAGCTCTGAAGCATTGAAGGGCCAAAAATTAGCTTCAGCCCAAGTTGTTCAATAAAGGGCTGTGGCCAGGACATTCCAGAAGTTGTCTCAAAATTGTTAGAAATTGTTTTATGACTGTCAATGGACTTCTGATAACTATTGATGCATTTTTCTGCAGCAAACCTGTTTCAGGACCAAAAAGGACTTTCAGAGATGGCAAAGAGGAACATCGTCAGTCCATGGGCTTTTCCTGAAACTCAGCTGTTCGGACTTGAATTTTCTTTGCATTGTTTTTGCATTTTCTTATATTGTAAGATTGTTTTAGTGGTATGATAGAATTTTATGTTCTACAGGTGAAGAAATTCCCTGTTCATTCCACACCAGCACTTGAGTGAGGTTTTGATTGGCAACAGATAACCTTTCAAGTGTTTGTTCTTCCTTCTGCATGGGCCCAGCAGAGAAAATTCCAAACACTTTTCTTTTTAATTTAACTAAATAAAAAAATGTGACATGTCGCAGACATCTTTTCATTAAAATCCTTTCTTAGGACTTTTCCTTGTGAGAAGCTGCAGTTTCAGCAACCAAATGTAAACAATGATTATCTGCTGCTGTGGAATGCAACAGGTGGATCCGTGATTGGTCTTATGTGGATGTTTGGATTTACTGACCACTCATGGCAGAGCTGCTCTCGCTCTCTGTCTGAGACACAGATCTTTGTTATTCATTCTTTTCTATTCTTAGCATAGCTAGCCTTCTGAGAACTTCTCTTTCTATTATTGTTAGTGTAGTCATATGTTATATATATATATCATAAAATAATGAATCAAGCCTTCTGATCATGGAATCAACATTCTCATCTCTCTCTCATCCTGCAAACCCTTGTGACCACGGTCACACTCATGCTGTATTCTGGGATATTTTTTATAGCCATCTTTTGGTTACTATATTACATCCCCGAAGAAGAGGCAGCCTGTTCCTTTGCTCATGAGATCTGATTCATCAGGAGGTGACATCGGCCGAGAGATTTCACAGTTGTCTGAGGTGTTTTCAGGTACTTATGGAGCAGCTCTTTTTTTCTATGGGGCATTAAGGGAGCATATGTATTCAAGGATGCAGGTTTTTTAGACAATTTCCTTACTGTAAATTAATTGCTTTTTTTTGATGTTGTTGTTGTTAGATGACTTAGAAGCACAAACAAAAAAACATGCAAATTTTACCAGCTCTGAAGGTTCAGGGCATAGGGTGGATACTGCTGCTGGAATGTGTGAAAATATTAATACAGAAGCTGCTACCAAAAGTAAAGTAAAGGTATTTCTCTTGTATTTTTCTTTAAAGTGCAACTATGAACTGAAACAAAATTCAAATTATTCCAATTATTATTGTTTCTTTGAATACAGCTACATTTTGGCTTTCACGTCAGCTCACTGCTTTTTATATTGATCATTTGAATCCTAGTAGGTGGCCCTGTTTCTTACATAGGTTTGATTAGAATGGCATGATCCATTAGTAGTAGTAAGTTAGGTGATAGTATCACCATCTCATTTTCCTTTTCCTTCCTACTTCACTTTAAGAATTGCTCAGTCTGTCAGCCCATAGTTTTTCAGAGACTCATAGGCCATTGATGTTCTGTGATCAAGTTTCTGAATTTCAGCTGTGTCTTCCCCTTCCATTTGGTCTTCGCATTTCCCTTTGAACTTCTCAGCCGATCGTTCTGTCTTGTTGAGCTCCCTCTGAATGACAGCTGACTCTCTTGGTCTATCAGCCACACCTCCCAGTTTTGTATAATAATGGAACTTCCTGAAGGTACCCTCTGCCCAATCATCCACATCACTATTGAAGTTGCTGAACAGTACTGGCCCCTGTCTTGATCCCCAGGATACTCTACCAGTGAGTGACTGGCCTCCTGATGGACTTTAGTGCTGCTGATCTACCTTTTGAGCCTGGCAGTTCAGCTTGTTTTCAGTCCAGTCATGGTGTGCACGTCTGCTCTGTGCTTTATCTGTCTTTTGATGAGGAGGTTGTTAAGTCATGCATGTGTATCTACAGGAGGACAGGTGGTTTCAATTCTTCCTGAGTCTGTATCTGTCTGAGAGAGACAGAAAGGTCCAGAGCCCAGTTTCCAACTGTCTACCTACTCTGTGCCCTTTGCTAAGAATAGCCAGTGTGAAAACTAAAGAAGAAATCAGACTTGAGTAGTAGAAAAAGCTGTAGGAATAGCTGTGTCTTCTCTCTATAGAGGCAGATGATTTCAAGTTAATTTGGATGTTACTGTATATTTGATCATGGTAACTTCTCTGCTGTTTGTCCCTGATAGGATTTTCCTCCCAGTTTTTTCAACTGAACTGAATAAAGCATTTTAGGATTTTTAAAGTTTCACAGGAGCTAAGTCTTCCTAGTAGAAGGAAGAATTATTTATTGTTACTATTTAGTCTAGAAAAGCTTTTGTGAAGTAGACTTTAAAAATCAGGAGAGTGAGAATGTCTGTTGCAGCGTTCCTTCTAGACAGGTGTTTCAAAATGCATCAATGAAGAGTGTTAATATAGTCCCATATCCTAAAATGCAAACACGAAACAAAACATTAAACAAAAAGTTTTTTGCCGTGATGCTTAACTCATTTTGTTTTGTTCTAGGATGGAATTCATAAAGGCAAGTTTGAGGATAGCTTGTCTAATAATTCTGACTCTGTCTTGAGTATCAGCACAATTGCAAATGCTATTGCTAATGCTTCCTCCAGTGCTGAACCTTCCCAGCTAGCTGCTATGATGATGGCACTCTCCAATAAAAGTAAAAGAACACGTGTCCTTCCTAGAGCTGTTAAAGAGGCTGAACTCTCTACTAATGAGGCATTATCCAGCAATGAGGAAAATAGTACATTTGATATGGAAAAATACCTCAAAAAAACAGATGAGAACAGATGTGAAAGTGAATACGAGAGTGTCGTGAAACATGAAGCATCTGTCCAGAACCTTACATCTGATACCTTTATAGTGGGTAAAGAGAAACATACGGATGCTTTTGCAGAAGACTGGATCAATAATCACAGCAAACAGCAAGGAATAGAGAAGCGATTGCTTGATTATCTCAGTGAAGAAGGTGACAGTCAGAATTTTTCTAGTCTATCTGGTGTTCCCAGCCACAGAGATGTAAATGCAGATAATGTTCGGTGTTCAGAAAAGTTGTCAGATTTGGTAAATCGTAAACATTTACAGTCAATGGATGCCGATATTGGATCAGAGACACTTAATGAAAATGAAGCCCACACATGTGGAATTCTCTCAGCAGCAAAACTGGAAGTGGCACAGCGACATCTACTTGCTTACCAGAACAGCAATCTCACTAATGCATGTAGTATAGGGGAAGATAGAGAAACAGCAGATAAAGCAGCAAATGCTGTTCCTGAACCGTGTAATGATTTAGTGGAGAGAAGTGCAGGAAATACTGTGTCCCTCAGCAACTTAAAACCTGCCAAGCAATTGAGTAAATGTGTCTCAGTAAGTCCTACAGCAGCCAAGCCTGTGCAGAAATTGAACAGTGATGACAGGAGGCAAAATACAGAGAAGAGAAACAAGGATGCCAGTACTCCTCATAGGGGGAATGCAAAACATGTAACTTTTGAGAAGCTGTCCCCAACTTTCCAGACTAATACTGGTAAGTAAACCTAGATGGAATTATTTGTTGAAAAAGCTTTTTTTTTTTTTTTTTGGTCAAAAAAACTTGTTTCCTGTTCATAAATAAACATGGTGCTTAAATTTTGTTTATTTGCCAGAGCATAAACCCGTTCTACCTGAATGTGACTTAAACCTGGAGGGTGAGCAGTGTAGCTTCAGACCTTCAACTTCGCCTCTGATTCACTCTTCTCCTAGTGAGACTTCTGGAACAGCATTTTCAGGGTAAATTTCTTGGTGCAGGTTACAAGAATTAGTGCTTCATAAAGGTTGTTGAGGATCATGTGTTCGTTTGAATGTTGACTGTGATTTTTATTAGGCTAAGACTTCATTATACATTAAGCTGGACCTTGTATAGACCAATGTAGATGTGTTTTTTAAACTTAGAAGTATTTTGCTCCATCTGGTTCTCTGATTTGTATAATTGCTTATTGTGGGAGAGGGTGGGTAGAAATATTTGTGTGGCTTTTGACGATTTTGATACATACTTGTGTGCAAGGTTTAAGGTTACCTTAGCAACTGAAAGTACACTGTTTCTTAAATGAGTTCCAGTAACATAAGTGTCATAACATTCCAACTAAATTAATTTTGCAGTCTTAAACACTAACGTGGCCAGTAGCTAATGGTTGTGTGCAGACTGATAAGATGAGGCAACTGATTTCCCTGACTTAACTTTGAACTTCGTTGTTTGGTATTTAACTAATGTTTGTGTTTGGATGTGTTATTAGAATTACAGGCTGTCTGGCATTTCTCAGAAATTAATATGTGCAGGAGAATATGTATTTTTGCAGCCATGTTACATAGCTCTTAGGATGTCCGGTTAAAATTGTCAGTGCTTTAATTGTTGTCATGTTAGCTTTTTTTGTTGAGCAAAGTGCTGAGAGACCCTGTGTTTTCAGGTGTTTGAAATGAAGAGAATCTCAGCAGTGAATAGGAAACCTAATGGTGTGATGGGAGGTTAAATGATTTCATTTGACTTTTTAATCTAGTTAGATACGAGTATATTGATTCACCTCTTTTAATAAGTTGTGTTGCTTCTGTGGCCTTGGCATCTGAGGTCAGTTTTGGAATTCTGATCTTTTACCTATATGGATTTATATAGAATGAAAATGTGTTTTATGTACATCAAAGCCAGAACTTGTAAAGATTGAGAGCTGATTTCTCATTTCTACTACATTTAACAGAACAGCTAATTAAGTTGACTTTTAGAATAGTATCGGAAATGGGTAACATTGATTTTCTTGATGGCAGCATTAAAAAAATATATTTTATTATTGGCATATTTTGAATCTCTTTTTTAGATCTGAAGTGGACTTTACTTACCCATCACGTTGTCAGGAATCTCCTTGCAGAGAGAATGTGGTACCTCAGTCTGTTTACTCGAGTCCAAGCATGAGCAGGTTAACCTATGTCTCTGCATCCGGCAGCGCCCGAAAGAACTCAGCAGTGATGCGTAGTCCAGAGACATCCTGGGTAAGGAAAAAAACCAGCACCTCAACCTTACCCCCAAACCAAAATTTATAGGTCAAAGTAATTCTAAATTAGAAAAGCCTTAAGGGTTTTCGAACAGTTTAGGATATGCTGTGCATAGGGAGAAGGTATTCTTCTTTCCAGCTTCTGAGTTATATGGAAATTTGAGTTTTGGTATCAACTCTGCTAAATGCGCACACTCTAATAAATACAAACATAGTAAAACAATCAAAGAACTAGGAACTTTTGAAAAAGTTTGAGTTGATGTATTTTTTCCTTTAATTCTTTTTGATAGTTTCTCATTAAGTCATTCTGTTCTTGGAATGTGCTGCAGTATTCCAGTAGTATTTTGCAGGATCTATATTGTTCTCATCATACCTGAGGCTCCCTTGCTGTTCAGCTTCAGCTGTTGGGTGAATAATTTTCCTGGTTTGTTTTTTTTCTGGAGAAATGTTTATAAATACATAATGTAGCTTGGACTACTTTTTTCAGGACTGAAACTATAATTTTCTACCTCTGACAGTCATTCTGACTGTTTTTACTGGTTTAGAAGAGAATGTGCACTGAGGGTAAAATTTGTGTTCAGACTTGCAGTCTTAGCCTGATTAAAATAATTGGCAATCTTTTATCTGAATTTGTGCATTCCTTGGAATCT
The DNA here is from genome assembly GCF_035770615.1 of Melospiza melodia melodia. Lineage (NCBI taxonomy): Eukaryota > Metazoa > Chordata > Aves > Passeriformes > Passerellidae > Melospiza > Melospiza melodia. Next base: position 120,727,631 of record NC_086194.1, on the reverse strand, counting down.
GAAATCTGTTACCTCTCTCCCTTTCCAAAGTGTGTGTAATTGTGGATGGAATTTTAAAAACAGACAGATAAAACCTGAAGAACCTTTTTGATTTACATGCATGTCTGTGTAAATATGAATGCTCATTCCAGCTATACCCTACCTGTCAAAATGGCAGGTCTCTGGACTTCAATGATTTCTTGTGAGCACACAAAGAAAATGTCTGTATCAGTGCATTTCCATGCATCTCAAATCCTTTTCGGTTACTGATTTGGTTCAAGACCATTCAGTTTTTTGGGTTTTTTAATCTGTCTAGTATGTCTGGTGTGTTGTCAATGCTGTTTTGAACATAAATCTAAAAATACAGCAGCACAGAGACCGCTGCAGAGAAAATTGACTCCATCTCAGCCAGACCCAGTAAAATGTGTCTTAAGGATAGCAAACAGGTTGATGCTGCAAGTTATCTTTTTCAAGGTGAAGAGTCACAGTTAAAACAGTAAAACTTCTGACAAGACAAGACAAACTTGATTATTTATATTGGATGGCAGTCCCAATAATGATCAGACAGGAAAGTTTCCAGGCAGTACAGAATTACGTGTGTCTTATGTACCCTATTGCTTTTCTTAAATATGTGATACTGCATGTTATATTTGTTTACTAGGATGAAGATGCTGGTGAACTGAGCACAACAATAATTCAGGCCAGCCCAGTTCCTCTGGAGGAACGTAGAAAAGAAAATCTAGAAGACCGCTCATGTCAAAGAAATAGAAAAAAAGCAATACTTAGTACTGACCAGGAACAAGAAGAAAATGAACTTGCTGGTCTTCAAAGAAAACCTCATAATGTACTGGACCAAGAACTGGCCAAAGAAGGTTTTCTGAGGATGAATCAGCTTCCATTTATTCCTTCAAATGTACCAGCAAATCGTGAAGAGCTAGACCGTGTTAAATCAGCTTTACCAAGTCAACTCTGCACCTTCCCACCACTTTCTGTCAACATGGATGCACAAGAACTGTGTCAGG